>NW_017308427.1:125522-133445 GCF_000935625.1 Nanorana parkeri | reverse complement strand
AGGCCACTGAGAGCGGCCCTCTACAGTGCCTGATTGGGGAGCAGCGCCTGTCTGATCCAGCCAGCCCAGATCGCCGCTATGTAGAGGGCCGCTCGCAGTGGCCTCGGAGGAGCGAGCGGCCGCCCGATGACAGCCGGGTGAATGTGGCAGAGAGAGGGAGCCAGGGGCTTCGTTTAGCGGGTGTCGTGACGGCACCCCCCCTCAGTCCTGTGCCCCCCCGGTTGTTACGCCACTGCTTTCTATCTGTCCTACCTCTTGGTTTCCACCTCGATCCTTCCTTACCAGGCTCCTTACTGTCACAGCAATGTTTGCACGGCAATACACGTCAACCCGTTTGTGGGTTGCCGTTACCTATGCATATTCTTACTGTATTCTTATTGTACACCTGTAAAACCTTAATAAAACTTATTTGAAACAAAAAAAAAAAGAAATTCAGATAAGATAGTGGGATTTAGGCGGGGTAAAGCAGGGGATAAGATACTACTATATGCAGATGATACATTGGTCTTTCTAGCTGATACTAACCACTCTCTACTAGAAGTGATGTCTTTACTTCAGGATATTGGTAGGTTCACAGGGCTGTGCGTGAACTGGGAAAAATCCATGTTACTTCCGATCGATCCTCTTCCTTGTCCGCTGCCAATGCAAATTCAGCATATACAAATAGTTGATTCACTTTCTTATTTAGGAGTCAGGATTAGAAATTTCAGAAACAATGTAATGTATGGTGCAAACTTCCCCTTTCGCCGGTCGGTGGATTAAATCTCATTAAAATGATTTGGATTCCTCAGCTCTCCTATATACTGTATAACTCTCCATGTTGGATTTATCAAACTATATTTAGGAGGATAAATACAGTATTTAGGGAGTTGATATGGAAGAAGAAGCAAGCACGGATAAAACTAGAAACCTTGCAATACCCTAAAGGAATTGGGGGGTTTGCACTTCCAAATCCATGGATAATGTTTTTGGCTACACAGATAAGACACTTGGCAGGTTGGAACTTACCAGGACAGAGGATAGGAGCATATGATATCATTAATTGTCTGTTTCAAAACCGAGACTCCCCTTATGGCCCTTGAGACTACTTTATTTCTAAAAGAGTTTTCATCTTTACCTACTATAAGATTAATTGGTAAAATGTGGAAATCAATTAAGGGGTTATTGGATATTTCTGCGTTTACAAAATATACTCCAATATGGGATAATGGGGTATTATATGAGGTAAACAAACTCCAAGGATTTGGAAGGTGGAAGAAAATGGGGATTCTGACATTGGCGCATGTATGGCGTCTTGTGCTCTTTCCAACAATTACAAGCAAGTTATTTAATACCGAATGTTAAATGTTATAAATATTTACAACTAAGTCATGCGCTCACGGTACATCCGGGCGTACGTGAGGTTTGTATTAATGTTAATGCGGTTATAGATAAACTTGTTAATGCAACTTCGACGAGAGGGTTAATTTCACAAATGTATTCAAATTTATTGCCTGGAGTCTTGAATAAATCTCCTATGAAATGTAAAGTGGTTTGGGAATTGGATGTGGGCCCACTGGATGATACCCTTTGGAGGGAGGCGCTTTTTTCAATCCAATTAGTTTCACCCTCTGCATCGCATAGATTAACACAGCTTTATATTATACATAGAACATACCGGACCCCTGAATTCCTAGATAGGATAGGACTCAGGGAAGACTAAAAATTCCCAAAATGTGGGTTTGAACCAGGTTCGTTGATACATCTGCTATGGCGATGCCCGAAGTTGAAGCGATATTGGCAGGAAATAGTGGACATAATAAATATAGCCTTTGGAGTTCATATTTCTAATAATCCATTGATATGTATTTTGGGTATTTTTGGATTTGTGAAGGTGGAATACTATACGAAGGTGGCAATATCAAAGGCATTGTTTGTGGCTCGGTGTAGTATAGCCTTTAGGTGGATTTCAGCAACGCCTCCATCAGTGGAGGAATGGAAGAAAGAACTAGATAAAGTGTTGGATTTGAGGGAATTATGTTTAAACATAGAGGTAACATGGATAAATATAGCAAAATGTGGGATAAGTGGATTGAGTATAGAAATGGTGTTTGTCTATGATGTCTCTTATCTGATACTGGTATTTTGAGGAGTAATGTGTTTTTAGGTAATATGGTATGGAACTTTGTTTTGTTTAATGTATTGGTTTTTGGTTTTGTATTGTTGTTTTAAATTATGTATTTATGGATGTAAAAGTGTTTGTGGCCGAGTGGTAGAGGATCGGTACATATCAGTGATATGTACCAATCCTCTGTGCAGGACAAACACTGGAGCGATCAGCTGATCACTCCAGTGTTTGTAAATAACTGGGTAGTAGGAAACCAGCTGCACTCCTTACCGTAATAATAATAAACCTGCAAAGCAGGTGGGTGCTTGTAGCGACCACAGACGGCACCGTGAACAATACAGAAGTAGAAAAAATTGTCACCAGCACACCAAAGAGATTTGCAGCAAAAAGTCCTTTAATTGCAAATTGCCCTTCAGTTACAAGTAGGGCTGTGCAAATTAACTATTCATTTCTCGATTAATCGTTAATCTTTTTGATCGATTCAAATTTTTTTGATCGATTAATTTTTTTTTTAAACTCTCTGCACGAGCGCCAGCCAGGGCATTGGCCTATACACATACAGCACAGCAATGAAGTCATACAATGAACTAGGATCACACTAATCCAGCACGTTATTATTCTGAGTTGCCCCACGTGAGATTAATAACGTGCTGGATTAGTGTGATCGTAGTTAATTTTATTACTTCATTGCTGTGCTTTATGTGTATAGGCCAATGTAGTTGGATCTGTATGTGCATTATAATTAATCGAAATTAATCAATTACAAAATTTTTCGATTAATCGAACACAAAAATTTTAATCATTACCAGCCCTAGTTACAAGCGCTTTCCGGGTCTCAAAAGTACCCCTTCATCAGGCTCATAATGACCCAGTCTCATACACCATCACCATTAAATAGACATACAAGTGAGCATAACAACAGACCCCTCCCACTCAATTACAGCAGAGAAAGAACGATTCCCGCCATTCTATGTTTGAATATTACTTACTTGCGACAGGCTTGTGGGGAAACAGCGCGTTCCACTATCCCAGCCGTCGGCTGCAAAACAACATCAGCCCGTTGTCCAGGAGACTGGACGCTAGGGCGCAAGGAGACCACAAACCCTCGTCCACCGGCGTGCGCGCCATGTGGAACGCAGGGTGGTTACGGCTTGCGTCCCAGGCGGACATCATTCGTCGGCCTTACATGCACTCGCGTATGCGCAGTATGCAACATACGGACTGCAGCTTACGGCTCAAGTGGTGGCTCATGGAACCGCAGCACCAGCGCACACAGAAACATCTGCCAATACTATGTGTAGCATGCAGAAGAAACCATAAAAAAATTTAATCAACAATGAGTCTGGTGTATTAGACAACAGTAGCCTAAATCTATACACACAGCCCATCTATCATCTATCGTAATGGCAGCATTGCAGAGAAGCACATTCAAGACATTGAATAAAAGCTGCCATTTCATGATGGAAAGCCACCAAGATATTTAATTGAGGTCGCAGTGTGCGCCCCACTGAGGATAGGCTTCCGTTTGTTCACACATTCTGTACAGAGGCTCCTCCCCATTCAGAAACTGGATGATAGTAAATAGTTTCTGAATGAATGGGAAGCAGAAAAAGAGATTGAGGACTTTGTGTCCTCAATTTCTTTTTCTATTTTAAAAGGGAAATATCAGTGGGCTGTTTAGACCCCTAATATTTCCCCAAAGCCCCCCAAGAGTAAAAAAAAGTAAACATTCTGGAGGCAGGATGACATCACACGCCTGTTGGGGGGGCACGTTTTTTTTTCTTGCCTCAGGCACAGAAGGAGCTGGCTACGGCTATGCTCCGGCGTTGCTCGTGCGGCTGCCGGCTGCATGTGTCAGACGCTGCAGATGGAAAGGGGCAGGACACCTCTCCCCGTGTGCAACGTGGGCCACATGAGCACCACGGGAGGACAGGACACCGGGGCCTCTAGGACGCACTGGAAAGCCGGCCGACTCCCTGAGTTCAGGGGCGGGAGGGGGGTTTGGGGTTGTATTGAAGTCAATGGCACCGCAGCCATGCCCCCCGCCCACAGTGCGATCGCCCGCACCCAGAACACAGGCACATTAGTGCCTCCATTCCGGTACAGTGCGATCTGCAAAAATAGTGCTTGCAGCATTTTTGTGGATCACACTGGACTGGAATGTAGGCACTAATGTGCCTGTGTTCTGGGTGCGGGCGATCGCACTGTGGGCGGGGGGCATGGCTGCGGTGCCATTGACTTCAATGCACCGCCACGCCCCCTCCCGCCCCTGAATGCAGGTGTTTTTTCGTTGGTAGATCTCAATGAGCTCGTCATTTGAAAAGTAGATCTCCAGACGAAAAAATTGTGGGCGCCCCTGATTTAGACAATACAGGTGATGGTACAGGTTTGAGTAGCAGAAGAGGAAACTATCTGCCACGAAGGGATCTGCGGATCAGATGGAGACAGCGTAGATTCCACAGAAGCTTGCTGTGGAGCCCCAAGACCAGAAGCCTCAATTCAGGATGGAGAGCGGTGCAGGGACGGAGGAGAGCAATTGCTCAACGTTCCACATTACTAGAACGCTGAGCAATGGAATCTCCCGCCGTCTTATCGAGCAGAGCGACGTGAGATGGGCGGAGCTGTGTGTGGCAGTCGGCGCCGTCCCAAGGAGAGGAGACGCCGCTGAGGGTGGAGGAGCTGCGATGTCTGGCCGGACCGCAGTGAGGTAAGTCTGTGACACTCACAGTTGCTCCTTGGTTTGCAAATCAAGTCAGGTCAGGAAGAAGGGGAAGAAATACCCTGGACAGTATCCAGAAGAAGACCCAGGTATTTTAGGCAGTGAATGGGGTCCGGCAATGACTTCTGGAGGTTTATTCCCTACTCAAAATGCCTCAGTTTAAATTTTCCTCTGGATGTCTCTCTTTAGGGTTTGTTCAGACTGGACCTTCAGTAGAAAATTTTCCAAATATCCAACAATGTGGGCTGCCAGAGCACAAAGACAGGAGCTTTTGTGAATATTTACAATTGATTGGAGAAAACCCCCTTGGAACCTCTCCTCCTGAGCAAACGGGATGATGACGTCAACGACTGCTGCAAAGCCCTCTGCACAGCCTCCTTCTGCTGGGGGAGAAGAGGGTAGATTGGAAAGCATAAAACAAAGAGGGGGGTAGAAAACAAACTCCAGTTTGTAACCCTGGGAAACTACTGAACATACCCACACATCCTGGTCATCTCCAAAAGAGGTCCTCCCATTGGTGAAAGTGGAGGGGTCCCTTCATTGAGAGGAGGGCTTAGTGTTAGATTTTGAAGGTTTAGGAGTCTTGCAATGAACTGAGAGCGCAGCTTTAATTGAAAGATTTAGGCCTGGAAGGGAGTAAAGGATATCTTCCTGGAAAGAACCGAAGACGACTTTCCAGGGGGAACCTTAGATTTCCTTTTTTCTAAGAGGGTACTCTTACCACCAGTAAAGTAACCTTCTTGATAAGGGCATCCAAGCCCTCTCCAAAAAGGTGCTCACCAGGGAAGGGAATTCCCTCCAGGCCTTTCTTACATGCTGGTTCCTTGAACCAGTGTTTTAGCCACAGGAGTCTGTGCATCTGTACGGAAAGGAGACCTTGTCTAGAAAGCTGACATAGGGCGTCAGCTAAACCATGCACACAATAGTTCAGAGCTGCCAACAAAAGATCCAACTGCTTCAGAATTGCAGGACCTGAAGAAATGGAATTAGGATCATGCCATACAATTTGTCTAGAGTGCTAAGGTCTGACATATCTCTATAGAAGCTACCACCGGCTGTAGGGTTGGCCCAATGAAAGCGAAGAAGGCCACCAACAAACTTTCTAGGTGTTTGTCCAGGGAATCCCTGAAAACTGGAATAATCTCCATCGGTATGGTCAAAGATTTATTAAGGCAGACAATTGCCGCATCCACCTACGACACTGCTCAATTTTTCGAAGGTGTATTGCTGTGAAAACCACTTGGGAGGTGTGAATATTTTCTCTGGATGTTGCAATCCGCACAGAGAACCTCCTCCACCAGGGAGTGCACCGGAAATACCTTATGTAGGCTTTTTTTTTTTAAAGAGAACCTGTACTGGTAACCTTAGGACAATCCTGAACAGATGGTTCAGTGGCTAACATTCCTTCACCTCACCCATGGGCAACACAAGATCAAAAAGTATTGAGAGGAGGACTCAAAGTCTGAAGAGGTATGCACCTCTGTTTCTACACACTCATCATCCAGTATAAATGCTGCTGCCAAAGTCGTATCTGACATAGACTCAGAAGGGGAAGGAGAAAGGAGTTATGCTTGTCCCATCTGTGCCCTGGCCAATCCAGCATGACAGGACTGGTTGTAGCCATAAAAACTAACATAGAAGCTGCAAAAATAGGATTTTTTACTTACCAGTAAAATTGTGTATGTCACAGGACTCGCTCTTCCCATTTGCTTACATGTCATTTGAGGACAGTAAGCTTTCATGGAATGAAAATCAATGGGTGGGGTGAGTCGTGTTGTCACGACTCACTCCGCACATTTGTTTACATTTAGCCCGGACCTGTAATTTTGCAGCGGGTAGTTCGGCGGTAGCAGACAGGTCGGCAGGCCTTTTTTTTAATTTAGTTAAGCATCATTTAGCCTGATTGACGAGGAGCTACATTGCTGAACAACGTGATCGACCAGTGGATTGTATCGTTGGACACTTTTTTTTTTTTTTAAATAAAGGACTTATCAAAAAATGACTTGTGTTGTGTTTTTATTTACTTTTTTGTGTACTCTTTGGTGAATGAGTAGGGGTAACAACTACCTCTTACTCATTTACAGGGGGAGGGTCAGCATCTGGGTGCCCAGATGCAGATTAGCCCCCCTGCCTGCAGACTCCCACAACCACCGTGTCAGGGTTGTGGGAAAGAGGCCACTGGGCTGTGTCCAGACCAGGCCCAGGTAATTCAACCGGCTTTTCAGGCTAAGCCTAGTCAACATACAATAACCCAAGCTAGAGACCTCAGGCTGCCCTAACGTAAGGTATGAGAGCACTGCATCAATAAGGATAGCAATGGTATCCTTTTGAAAAGAGCTCCACAGAGTGCATATCCTCCTGATCAGACATTTTGGAATGTGAGGAAACATCTTCATTCCCCTCTTCCTTTGATAATAGAGCATCTGTGAGCAGAAATTCTACTTCCCATACCTGGAAGAGAGGTTGAAGGGGGCAAGCTTGCGACCTCAGTGGTCCACTGCCTCTAAAAGAGTGGCAATATTTCCCTTGAAATCTGAAATGGTAGCAAGAAATGTCTCTTTATAGAAAAAGGTAGCAGGGGATGAACCCAAGGGCACCATGAGACCCTGAAGGATGGTAGAGACCCTGAATGTGGGAAGTAATCAGAATACAGGGAACTAGAGCCCACTGCAAGAATGCTATCTACCCAAACCCTTCCTGACCCAGGTGTAGAATGCGAGTTAGGGGCGCCATCTAACTCTTTGACCCTGTGCCTAGGACCTGCTATATGCTCCTCAAGGGTGTACTTACGACCTCTGCACTGCTGAGAGAAATGGATTGCCCCAAATGTGCCAAGAACAGAGGGAGCTGTAACAACAGCTATGTGCTCCTCTTAGAGTGGGAAGATACTGGCTTACCAGAAGGTGGACTAGAACTTCTTTTCTGAGGCAAAATGGTACTCTATTCCCCTATGACTTGTACGTATTGAAAGATTCGCCAAAGTAGCACTCCCTAGGAAAGGGATATATGCACATGGCACTTCTTGCACAGAAGCTCAGCAGACTAACATATTAGCCAAAGGGTCCTCCGCATGTCAACCTAGAAGATATAGGCTTAC
>NW_017308427.1:112591-125187 GCF_000935625.1 Nanorana parkeri | reverse complement strand
GGGCCTAGGCCTCTTTTTCTGAGGCAAAATGCTACTTTATTCCCTCATGACTTATTTGATGCCAAAGAGTCCTCCACATGTGGATTGAGAAGAGAACCTTTTTGTATATTTAATAGAGCAGACTCAAGCACTTTGACATCTGTCAGGATAGAACCAGAACCCAGAGAAATGGCCTTGGACCAGATAGCTAAGGTCTGACAGCTGGACATAATAACAATGGCAACTGCAGGATTAAGCCCATGAAGGTATATAAGGCCTTAGATAGGACATCAAGTCTCTTGCCCTCAGGGTCTTTAAATACCGGGACATCATGCGAAAGAACAGTTAAGGTTAGGACAGGAAATGGCTGGGTCCAACAATAGGAGTGACCATTGTTTAAACAACCGTTCCTCATTGAGATATAGCTGGGCAAAACACTTGGGAGAACTAGACTTCTTCAGGGTTAGGCTAATCATTGCACTAAACATGTTAAATAAGAGTGTATAGCAAGGTTTTAGAAGACTAGGGCCAGGTTTTAAGAAAACCCAGGCTAGTGACCATACGCACTGTCAACACAGGTTGTTCCATGCCAAGGCATGTTTGTACAGCATCAATAAGGACTTAAATAGTATCCTCAAGTTTGGGAAATGAGGCCAAATCCCGAGACTCCTCAGTACTACTCATCCTTTGGCTGAATGTGCCAAAGCAGCAGCAGCAGCCAGGGGAGAGTACACAAAGTAGTCAGCTCAACAACAATGGTGCCCGGGCCAAGAGTCCAGCAAAAGAAACACCAGATTAAAAAAATGGTCTCAGATCAGACTTCCACCACTAATGGCTAAGCATGTCATGGCCAGTGCATTCAAGTTAAGCGAGGATGGGGAGGAATTGCATGCATATGTATTATTGGATCACTCACAATATTTCCTGATCCCACAGCATTACAGAGGACAGTTTGCACTTGTGTGGATCAATCACAGAAACAAGTGAGCACCAGAGCTTCTGTACCCACTACAGGTAACAGTGTGCTGTTCCACCTCTCCTTGTTATCTTTCACCACAAAGAAGGAGGAAATCCATGCAAGCATCCACCCTTACTGGTGGTTTGCCTCCTCATAACACAACAGCACCCTCTTGTATGCCGCCAATACGACTTGGGTGCGACTGGGTGAAAAGGGGCATGTGAAGAAAAGGTTAGATAGTGCAAGTATCGGCTAGCTTATTTATGATGATAAAAAACACATTCCACCAATAAAATAAATAGACAAATAACATTGCAATGTCCTGCACATAAAAATGGCATTAAGCATAAAATGCTAAAGAGCGGTGTGGTACTCAGCATCTAGGGGCTGATGCTTCATTGGACGAACAGGTACATCAGGTAGAGAGAATGTTAAAGTAGTAGTAAAGACTGGTCGTATTTTACCTTAATGCATTCTCTGCATTAAGGTAAAAAACAACCAGTACCTTTTTGTGTCGTCGTCCAACCCCCCCCCCCCCCCCTGGGAGGATACTGAGTGCAGAGGAGCCATAGGCTCCTTCTGCCGTCAACCAACCTGTTGGGAGAAGAGGGGTGTGGCCTGCCGCAGGGCTATGTGTGTCTATGAACCCACACAGGTACTGCTGGCATGGCCAGGACCAGGCAAGGGTGCCTCCACAGCAGCAGCTTAGCTGATGGAGGCACCCATACAGGGGGCGGGGGAGAGCAATGCGGGGACCGACTGGAAAATGAAGAACTGAACATGTTTTTAAAGAAAAAACAGCAAAGTATCTATAAAAGGGCCCGGCCATGGTCTATTTGCAGGGGTGGACATGAAGCGGGAGCTTCCCCCACCCCTATGTTAATCCGGTCCTGCTCCAAAAGATCAGCATGTCTGCATGCCTTAGCTGAGCAACCTGTTCTCTATCTCACGGCAAAACATTTTCCATATGTATCAAGCAAGGGATAGCAATCACTGATAGGGAAGGGTAAGCCTTCCCATAATGCATGGTCATTGTTTTACAGCCTTATGCCTTCATCCTTTTCCGTTTATGGACCGGACTATGCCCATAGCCAGAGAGGAATAGGGGGATAAGCCTGCAAAAAAAAAAACCCTCTCTGCAGGTGGCAGAGCCAATTGGTGCATTGGAAAGAAAAGGATGAAAAGTGAATGTGAAACTACCCCCCACCCCCTATTCTGCAGGAGCTATCAACTTCAAAATTGGTGGCAGAAACCTGCTATAGAAAATGGCTACAGACGAAGGAGAACTGGTCCCAATAGCACCAAGCACTGTATAATGAGCTTTGTGGGAATACACAGGGGGATCCTGACTCAGTCTGCACTGCTCACAACCCACTCACATAGAACTGCTATGGCTCTTGACCTGGAGCAGGGAGTGTAATGAATCTTCAGACTAGGCTGACATGGCACAAGAAGCAGAGCGCTGTGCTGCTGATAAGGCACTTAAATGCATGCCACAGCAGAAGCAAAGCTGCTGCAGGGCAGTTGCAGTGAGATCACCAATTCAAAGTACTTTGGAGATAGTGCACAGTGGCTGAGTGGGTAAGATTTTGCATTCAGCCTAAATTTACAAGCAGCAGTTGAATAAAGAAGAGTGTTTCCACAAAGTCATAAAAGACAGGCATCCATTATCCTTAAAGTGGACCTTTACTCCCTTTCACTAAAAATCACATCAGCATGCAGCTCTGCATGCTGATTTAAAATCATCTTTACTTCCGGTTCCGGCGCCCGATGGAATAGAGGTGTGTGAAAGAGCTCCGTCCCGTATCTCTTCCAAATCCACCGAACACGGACTGCAAACACTCACAACCGGTATACCCTGTCAGTAGCGAACACCGCACTGACCTGCAGACGATGGATAAGTTTGTTTCGCGGCCTCAGTCAGTGAAACGGAACATCTTGCCGCTGACTGACGCGCCACGTGAAGCATCTAACATGGCGGAACAAAGTGAAAGCAGGGACACCATGCAGACAGACGCAACGGGTGAGTTGCCTCCTAATATACCCCATCTATCTCACGCTGGAGTGGACTATCAATTGCTGGCCTCGGCGGTGGCTTCATACCTAAAAGCTGATCTGGCCGCTATTATTACTGATACCATACAACAGCATATGGGAGGGATAAATCAGGCGCTAGAACAGCAATCCACACGTATAACCAATGTGGAACAACGAATGGGGGAACTGGAGGATCGAATGCAGGGCCTACAAGTCACACAAAACGATGAGCATAAGCAAGTTGGCTATCTTTTAGACAAGGTGGATGACCTTGAAAATAGACTGAGGCGCAACAACTTGCGTATCATTGGCCTCCCAGAATCGATTCCCCCGGGAGAACTGCATACCTTTTGCTCCTGCACCATACCCCAGGCCTTAGGCATGCGTGCACCCTGCAAAGTGGAGAGGGCCCATAGACTCGGCCCACCCAGGGATCAGCAAAAACCAAGGCCTGTTATAGTACGCTACCTGGACTTTGCTGATCGACGTGACATAATCATGGCCTACCGAGCCCAACACCACCTGATCGCTGGAGGCCATAAACTCCTTCTATTTGCGGACTATTCGGCTGTCCTCTCCAAGCAACGGAAAGCATTCCACGAGTCATGCCAGATGCTGGTGGCACAACGCATTAAATTTACTATACTCCGAATAGTAACACCTGATGGTCACACTAAATCATTCACCTCTGCGCCCACGGCCCAGGCCTACATTAAATCCCTGCTCAACCTAAACACTCAATCAGTGTCTGATAGTCCTCCACGGAAAAAGAAAGCTTGAGGCACTGTTATCTGCGCAGCTTTACTAATTATGGACAGGGTCCAATCCGTGTTTAACATTTATTCTAGGACGTTGCTCCAGGGACGGAGCTCACCACTAGAGTTATAATACAGATGTTTACGAGAACCCGATCCACGTGGATTCCTAGGGTTCAACAATCTTTGAAACCACACACACGCCTCAGGGAAAGTCGCCTACTAGTCGCATACTAGAACTGATGTATTACTATTTTTTTCTATGTTTTTGGTTCGCGCATTACCGATGACATGTCCCAGCCCTTTTACCCATCTCCTACCTCCCACCTTCCCCCATTTATTACAGGGAGATGTTTCACGGGGCGCTCCCGAAAGCCAGATTTGCAATGCAACCGACACTTCCTCTAACACCTACTCTGGAATTTACCACTCCTGGTGTGCATGGTGCTCAGGGATACCCATGCATGCCACTAACTTTATGTACTACCTGATTATTCCACGTGACCTATACCTACCACTCTTCAGATGGGAACCACCTTGAAAGTAGTCACGCGGAACGTGAAAGGATTGAAATCCCCCCACAAACGAAACCGTATACTGCACCAATCTCAAAAAACTCAAAACAGATGTAGCCCTCCTCCAGGAAACTCACCTACAGACGTCCGATATCACCAGACTTAAGCGATCTTGGGTGGGGACAGCAGTGGGAGCACCAGCGAAGGGCCGCCCCGCCGGAGTGATCACGCTCATTCGCAAATCACTACCTTGCTCCCTTTTGTCACACTCATTTGACCCCTCTGAAGGTCGATGGCCCTGTGCTACAATCCAAATTGGGTCAGCGACCATGGACGTATGGAATGTGTATGGCCCAAATACCCAAAATGAACCCTTCTACATATCTCTACTCTCCCACCTGAACGTGCCAGTTACTACCAAATACCGCATTGTCGGAGGCGACTTCAATGCAGTACCTTCCCCATTGGAAGATAGGTCTGGCTCCTCACTTACTGTCCCAAGCTCCACTTCCCCACCATCTTCTGGCCGGGACAAGCCCCTTAGCTCCTTTATCGCCAACAGTGGACTGGAGGATTCATGGAGACACCTGCACCCTCTAGAAAGGGACTTTACTCATTTTTCCCACGTACATGGAGTAATGTCACGCATAGATCTGATCCTCACCTCCCCAAATCTACTGACAAAAATACAATCGGTAGAAATCGAAAACATGGTCATATCTGATCACTCTCCTGTATCCATTTTATTCCACCGACTAGATGTTCCATCCACGCCTATGGTTTGGCGTTTCCCATCACATCTGCTGCATGATGAAATTTTTCAGCAAAACTTATCCTTATGGTGGCACGAATACGCTGAATGTAACGCTCAGCACATTGATGACCCTATCCTGTATTGGGAAGCAGCAAAGGCAGTATTGCGTGGTAGGATATTAGCATACTCCACCTCCCAAAAGAAACTAGTCCTGCAAAAATACAAAGACGCATGTACGTCGGCCAGAGTGGCTTATTCCACATACAAATCTTTTCCTAATGACGAACACAGGCTGATGTGGGTCCAAGCCAAACAAACTTGCGATAACTGGCTCAGCCAATATGATTTGCAGATTAGGGCCTATAGGGAGGTGGATCTGTTTAAATTTGGTAATAAGGCAAGCAGGCTACTGGCTAACTTGGCTCGGGGAGCACGCCCCCCTTCTCACATCCTAAATCTAATAGATGACAAAGGAAACATTCAGTCTAACCCTAATACAGTGTCTGACATTTTCTCTACTTATTACAGGACCCTTTATGGTGTACCCACTTCTGAGTCTGATGGAGGTGAAGCCTATCTACGGGGGGTGAAATTGCCCTCTCTATCGGAGTCGGAAGTGGCAAGCCTAAATGCTGAAATAACTGCCCAGGAATTACTACAGGTCATTGCAGCGTCTCCTCGAGCCAAGGCACCCGGTCCTGATCGTATGTCATCTGATTTTTACAAATTATTGTCGGAAGATGTGACGCTGACTTTACTTACCTTATACAACTATGTTCTACGCACTAAACAATACCCCCATACTTTCAATGAGGCATTCATTAGACTGATCCCTAAACCTGACAAAGACCCACTGCGACCAGGATCTTACCGGCCCATTTCACTGCTAAACCAAGACGCTAAATACCTGTCTAAAATAATGGCGGACAGGTTAGCGTCCATTTTGCCCTCACTCATTTCTCCGGCCCAAGCAGGTTTAGTGTCTGGACGTTCAGCGATCACCAACATTAGGAAGGTCATCACAGCCATGGAATACTCGCGCCTGTCGGTGTCCTCTTCGTGTCCCACGGCCCTTCTGGCTCTGGACGCGGAGAAGGCATTTGATAGCGTCAGCTGGCGATGGCTTCAACAGGTTCTCCGCCATATGTGGTTTGAAGGAAGCTTTTTAAATTATATAGCCTCCATGTACACATCTCCGATGGCACGCATTTTTACTACCACCTTTCTCTCCCCACCGTTTCATTTACACAGAGGGACACGTCAGGGGTGCCCCTTGTCCTGAATGTAGATCCTTACAAGACTTAGTGACATCTAACCTAATATCCCCTGCTCACTTTCTACAATATGGCCAGATCACCTCATTTCTTAAGGCACACATTCACCTTCCCGTGCGTCCTGATGACATCTCCCCCTTTTCCAAAATAACGGCACATCCCAAAAACAAAATCTCGCTGTCACAGGCTTACTCCATACTTCACCCTTCACATGAGGAACCCACCTCCATAATCCCTTGTTATGCACATAAATGGGCCACGTTGGTACAGTTGTCCCCTGTAGATACTTATGACCTGATGCTCAGAAGCTGGCGGGCTGTTTGCAAGAATGTATGCAGCGAACAATGGAGGGAAATACAATTTAAGTTAATTAATAGAGCCTATTGCACCTTTAATTTTGGTCCCACATGTCCCAGCTCACCTTGGCTCCAAAATTGCCCGAAATGCCAAGCCCACCGCCCAAACCTGACACACCTCTTTTGGGAATGTCCTATCATCCACCGTTTTTGGGACTACACTCTACGATATATATCTTTACTGTCACCTCACCAAGGGTTGCTTACCCCCACGTACTGTCTAGTCCAAGTAATACAAGACATCTCCAACACTTCCCGCCCTTCATTGACCCAATGGGAACATCTCTGCCTCTTGGCCGCTAAAACATTAATTCTTAGAGCCTGGCTGCTAACTACTCCCCCCACACTGACGCTCATTCAGAAACTCGACACCAAGCACAACCAACACTTGACAGACAGATTCTTTAAGACCTGGACACAGTATTTGGTACACGAAATGACCACCCCTCAATTGAAAGATGTGATGTCGCTGTTTCAATATTCCAAATGGTACTTACTGGCTAAATCCACGGGCTCCTTAGGCGAACTTGATGTTTTATGAGTTTTCTCTGTTAACCTTATATATGTACCTAAACAATAGAGACCCTTCATGCCCATAGGACTGGTTGGGGGAGCCCCACACTATCATTATCATTAACATCACATTGCAATCCCTCTTCGCCCTAATGTATTGACCACCTCACCTTTCACATACCCTAATCGGTAAACTCCCAGAAGACAAAAGATATCGGTTGCTCTGCTCTTCGACCATACCTGTTTACAACCAACATGCCTTGACACAGACAATTTTGGTGACCCTGTAGTAAACACACCGCACCCTACCCTTCCCCTTCCCCCTCCCCTATCGTATTCTCCTGGTTCTCATGTCATCTTGTTTAATTGCAGTTACCTGGTACTATAGAGATGAACTCTCGAAAAATATTTGCATCCATTGCTGTTTGGTTATGCATACTTACCTGGTATTAGTTACAGATGCTTGTATGACGTAACTGCCTGGGTGGTCGGCTGGCCCCCAGATTGTACTTATCTTGTATTGATCCTGCATTGATTACTGTTTGTTTTGTATCATAAATACCACAATAAAGAAATACTTGCTTAAAAAAAAAAATCATCTTTAGTTAAACAGACTTGTTTTTCATTTCTTTTTACAAATAGAGTTCATCTATTTCCTGGTTCACCTGTGGCACAAATTATGTAATGTGCCAAAGTGTTGCATCCTGGGAATGTTACATCCGCAGAACATTGCTGGGAAATATCATCTGTAATCTTTTGTATAATAAGTATTTATTGGAGAAAGTTTTTGCAGATAAACAAAAATAAACAACACAAAAATCCACAAAATAATACATCACAATTGCAGACATTTAGGGAAAGACAATAACAACAATGACACCAATGGGGGGACGGCACGCAGCGCAGGACAGGAAGCGCAGAAGAGACCTCTACGCTCGAGTTCCTGCACCCATGTACAATGGGGAACCAGGCATAGCGTAGAGGGGGGAGAGGGCAGGTGGTACAGGAAGGGAGGAGGGTAAAAGCAGGGCAGGGTGAAGGGGCTGACTGGCATTTTCCTCCCCTGAAATGATGTGCATGGTCACATGTCCTAGTCAGATGTTCCAGTGTTTCAGAAAGTAAAGGGAGAGCTAGAAACCTGCCCTTAATTAACATGGCCACTGTCAGAAGACTGGGAAAGAAATAAGGTATGCAAAGAATACAAAGCCTGCAATTATGTAGAAGTATCCGTTTGTAGATTGTCATTACTAAACATTTTAGAGGTGTGCTTGTTGTTATTTTAAAGCTATGGGTAAAGTTCCTGTTTAAGGACACAAATTAAAAACTGAGAAGGATATCTAGAGGAGGAGTTATGGCCCAATTGACTGGCCTTCTGTTGTTGGGCCTTGTGTCCATTCCTCCTGTAGGCAGTATAATAATTCATGAATATGATGTGCTGCGTCCCTCAATGGACAATACGAAAAACCCTATTTTTCAATAGTATTAGAGGGGTTAGCACATTTTTGCCTGGTGTCACAGTAACACAAAGTAAAGGAAAACCTGTCAAGTCGGGTCTGACAGCAGTAGAAATCTGAAACAAATTCTGACTTCTGATTTCAAGTCCCTCATTCAGACCCACGGTTGCAAAGCTATTTAACCGCCTCCCGGCTGGCCGTTGTAGAAATACAGCCGGCCGGGAGCTTCCTAGATCTGAGTGGGCACTCGCTCACGATCGGGAGCCTACCCAAATTTAAAAACAGGCAGTGATGCCTGTTTACATGCAAGTGATCTGCCAGCTCTATAGCCGACGGATCGCTTGTATAAGGTGCCGGTCCGTGCGCTCTGTGAAAGGGGATCAGGGGGAGATCGGTACACAATCTCCCTCCGGTCCCCTCTGCGGTGTCAGAATGCAGAAGTGATGTATATTACATCACTTCCGCATTCTTGTGTCACTCTCCAGCTTCAAACGCTGGAGAGAAGCTGATGAAGCAGATCTCTTCATGGGTAATAATAATTGTATTATAACATAATGTTAAAAAAAACTGTTCCCAAAATCCCATGATCAAATTAGCACAGCTTGGGGGAAACCTGGCCCCCATGGCAGTACATTTTAGCTGGATGAAATATTCAGGAACAAGAAGTTATTGTGTGTTACAACAAATTCTATTGTCAGTTTATTAATACTGAGCCTGTGATTTTATCCGGTTCAGTAATCCTAAGCTGCACTAAGGACGCAGTGTCTGGACCTGCCAGCCTCACTGCGTCTCTGCACGACAAATCTTGGTGTTTGCAAAAAATGTATGTACCTGTTTGCAACAGTTACTTGAATCTTGTGCAACCACCGAAATTTGTCACCTAGATGCATGAAGGAATTCGGAAGAGTGTCGCAGATACTCTTTATGAATTATGAATTTTGCAAATCAGTGTATAGTCATAAATACAAATACAAATGTATTTTTATTATACATATACACACACTGTGTATACACATTACAGTTGTACAATAACAAATCCATTTTTGTTTATGTTTAGAAAGTGCCCTGTCTGTGATGAGTGGCAGTGTGCTACAATGTGCTGTCACACCTCCTTGCCTGTAAGTTACAGTGCTCGCCAATCACAGACATGGAGGCGTGACAGAACAGGAAGTTCCTGGTCTGTCAGTAACGATGTATTGAGAGTCGGCAGTTGAGACCAGGAGTATTAAGCTGGCCATACACCTATAGATTTTCTGCAGATTTTCTATGGTCAGATGGAAAAAGTGCTAGTCGGCCCCGCTGGCTCTCAAAATACCTGAACAATGCCTCTTCTTCTCCAAATCTATACCACATGAACAAAAATGTTGTCTGGAGTTGACCATATGAAGATGTAGTTTACAGTAAGTGAAGTTATAACTCATGATAATCACACTTGTACAGGCTGAGTGACTTGGAGTGTAGTTAGTTTACAGTTAGTTTTCAGAGATGCAAAGGGTTGTTTTCCTGCAAATATATGTCCAAAAATATCAAATAAGGACATTACCCTGCATCAATAAGTTTACTTTAACCTAAAATAGGTAACACCAAACACACTGCTAGAAACAAAAAGCAAAACTTACAGGGTTATTCACAAAATGGTGAAGAGTTTGGAGACGGCAAGAGAAGTGAACAATTTAGGACAAAATAGATGAACTGGAAAGTGAGCTGAATTGGAGACAATTTTCAAATCAGCTATTTTGGCCTAGATTGTTCATTTCTCCTGCCTTCTCCAAACTTTTCACCCTTTTTATGAATAACCCTGTTAATGTTTACTTTCAAATAGCTAAAAAGGTTAGTTTATCATGTTAAGAATATTACCACTGCAAACACCACATCAATTCCCGCTCTTTCAAACACAAGTTTTACAAGCATGTCAGTTTGACATCTTACCTCTGCTGACATTTTCTTCCTGCAAAGAAAAAGAGATTACAATTAATACAGGGATTGTCATCATGCTATGTGATGCAAGATTAAGACAAATGTCAAAGAGAAAGATCCAGCAACACTTCTGACAATTAAAATCCTGCTAAATGTATTTAATAGAATTGTAATAGGAGAATTGTAGAATCCATGTTACTCCAGACAGGATGTTTCCCAGCTCTGTATGGCAGGCTGTGGAGTCTATATTCAAATTCATAGCACAACATGTCAAATGAGCATTGGACTGCTATCACACCTTAGTGTGTTTTAGCCAGGCGATTTACAGGCTTCTTTTTCTCTTGTTGACAAGTTTTAAGCATTTTATGCACTTGTAGCACAGAAGCAGAATGAAGCACTCTTGGGCCCAGATTATTTTAATAGGAGCACATAAAAAAACACATGTAAACACATGTTTTTCAAGGATTTTTCAGGTGCACCACTTAAGGTCTATGGGGCTAAAATGCTTGATTCAGTGTGAAAAGAAGCTTCTGTAATTTTTGGAGCAATGGGGATTAGATACAGGAGCTTGAGTTCTCCGGTATGCAAAGGCCCCATAGGAGACAATGGGATTCTTAATGTTCAGTGTTTTGTAGTTTTAAGCTTCAAAATGCTCAGGTGTGAAAAGGGCCTAAATGTTCTAAGATGCTACATCCCCCAGTAACGCATGCTATCAAATGAACAACCAACAGAACAACAAAGTGATGAATAAAGCCACACTGAAAAAAGCATCATGTCTGTTACTTACTTTAGGTTAGAAATGAAAGCTAAGACTTAACTGGCTGCTACAAGTCAAGCACTTTAACCTTTCCTTTGGCTCCAATTTTAACATATAGATATGGGGATATGAGGAATAATTTCCAAACTGTACCTGCTCTGATGCATGCACCGCAGACTCTGGTGGGTACACAATGAAATGGCGCAAGGTGAATCCAAACCCTTGTAAGGTCTTTCTGATGACCAGCGTCCTGGGTCCCACCCATGTAAAGGGTTCCTCCGGTGGTGGGGAATTATGAAGGCATCCCTCATCCTGAGCTATGGTGTTCTGGAAGGAAGAGAGGTAATACATTTGTTGACCTGATGGTATTCATCTCAATTTCATTTATTCAGCTGCCTAGGTTACATTTTCTTTAAAACAATCTAATCTTCCCCAACTGAAGCAAAATATCACAATGTGTATTAGGGTAGTTTTGGTTGTTTTTATTATTGTTTGTATTGTTTTTTCTTTTTTTGTATATATGATTATTTGTGGATTGTCGCTTTAATCATTTCTTTTAGGTCTGTAAAAAAATTTATAAAAATAAAACATGAGGCTAATAAAAGGCTTTGTTTTTGGCACAAGAACAGTTTCAAGATAGTTGAAAGGAGTTCTTGTACCCCTCAGGAGCCATTTAAAGCGGAATACACACTTACAAACTACCAGGAACCACCTTAGGCAGTGGCCTCACAACCGGGGGGGCAGCAGGGGCGCGGGCCCCGGGCGAAAAGTGAAGGGGGGGGCGCCTGCCGAAAATGGCACTTTCGGCTAAATGCCGAAAGTGATATTTTCCTGCCGTTTTGTCGGGGCGGCCGTGATTCCTTTCATCCCCGCTGGGACACAGAGCAGTGCCCAGCAGGGATGAAAGGAATTAGAGAGAAAATGACAGCCGGCCGAGCGCTGCGGGACGAGCGCTGTGAGCGGCCGGTGTCTTTCCTTCCACACCGCTCGGCCGCCTATCACAGTGCAGCAGAGCGGTGTGGGGGCGGAGACAGCCAGCGCTGTCACAGGAGGCTGGGCTCTCCTCTTGCAGCCTCCTATGACAGTGTGTGTCAGAGAGGAGAATGGGTACAAGCACTCAGCGATCAGTGATCGCTGAGTGTTTGTACATAATTGAGGACCTGGTATGTATACTATATCCTCAATTATGAATCAACGGGAGTGATCTACATCTCCTCCTGCTCATTCATAATTGTAGTTATAGTAAACATACCATGTTATCAATGAACAGGAACACTCATAAAGGATTCCTGTTCATTGATAACAGGGGACACAGAAAAAGAGATTG
>NW_017308427.1:91189-110911 GCF_000935625.1 Nanorana parkeri | reverse complement strand
TTAAAATAAAAACATGTGTGTGTGTGGGGGGGAGGTGCAGGGTACAGTTCCAGTGGTTGTTTATATAATGGGGGGGGGGGGAAATTTCTGCCCCGGGCGCCCAGAACTCTGGTTACGCCACTGACCTTAGGGCCTAGGTGAACTGACTTTGGCCTTCTGTCGATTACATCAGTTTGTCATTAGTGTGAGTTCATGACGTCTGAGATCATTCAGAATTAATCTGACCAACAGTTGACCTTCTACTGACCTGTATTTGACCTGCTTCAAGCAGGTTTTAAATTCCCATAAATTTGTATAGGAATTCAAAACCTGTTTAAATCAAACAAAAGCCCATCAACACTGGTCGTTAAGTATGCCTTTCCAATTTTCTGAACGTTTGCTGAAATCTCTCGATTTGTGCAAAAGCTTCAGGAAAATTAAATCTCTAAATTTTTATCATTGCTATTCACAATCACTGTATAGTTTAGCATCTCAGATTTGGCTTGACTCCTATAGTTCACTTCTGATACTTTTTCCCTTAGTGCTCCATCATTGTTTGTTTTTTTTGCTCTAGATCCCGAGCTGTTGGTTTGCTGGATATCTTTTCTTCTTTTTTGTATGTCCCTTATTGTATGATAGATGACACATTACAATAGAAATGAGGCAGAGTAAGTAGGCACTTTTCTTGCTATGCATTTAAGACAACATGTTTTGTTGTTCTTGCTCCTCCAAAAAAAAATATTTTGAGAAAAAAAAACCAGAAGCTTGATGTCGAACAATGGTTTGTCTGAGGCAACTACAAATAATGTAAAAAGAGAAGCCAGGAAATCCATTGTATTATACTCACCCGCTCATTAATCACTCTTCTCCTCCCTCACCAGTCAGCTGGAGGTTTTTAGCCGGCACTTTTGATTTACTCAGCGTCCTTGTATTCTCGTGGACACCGAGCGTGGCTGCTACCAGTGTTATTGCTCTCTATTCCTGCTCACATAGGCTAGCACAAGCCACTACAACCCACTCGACACCTGTTTCCTTCTCCTGCTGAACCCTGCTGACACAGACTGTCTCTTAGACCCAGACAGCAGTACCTTCTACTACCTCTTACAATTTTGGATTTACCGGATACAAATAGTTGAAGTTTCACCGAACTCCTCTCCTCTAAATGGGATCCAGTGATCGTTAAACACAAGTATTTACTTACCTCTGATAACATGTATATTCATTGCCTTAACTTATTGAGCCACTCAAAATAGCTAATCTCTGTGAAGCATTGATTACCGCAGATTATCTCTCAGCTGGTGTGGCGTGTGGATTGAAATTGTTCTCTATATCTCTTGGATATTTAGTTGAATGAAGTGTTGAGTTATAACCTCTATGTGGTATGAAATAATACTTCCCATTATTATTATTATTTAGGACTTTGTCTTACACCTCAACATTGCTCTCATTACCTAAAAGCCAGCTTAAAGGAAACACCAGATCCTCTGAGTAAGTTAACCCCCGCAGTTGATCCATTGGATTCAGAAATAAATAAATATTACACCCATCTAGGATAATAAAAAGTGAATCTGTCTTACTTAAAGTGACATTAAACCCTCAGATTTTTTAACATAAAACAATACTGTAATGTGTGCCTTACTGCAATCCATGGTTGTTTCCCTTCTCTTTGCTGCTCTTCCTTTTAAATCTGTATCTGTTCTCATGCTGGGCAGAACTTCTGTTTTGCAGCAGACTGCCTTGTCTCTGGAATGGCTACATGGTGTCTGTGTATAAGTTTGCAACCTGAGCCAGCACTACAGGAAGAGGCAGTCAGCTGCAAAGGGAAGTTCCCCCCAAGCATGAGAAGACATGAGGATTTAAAAAGAAGAGCAGCAAAGAGAAGGGAAACAACCATGGATTACAGTAAAGTACACATTACAGTATTGTTTTATGTTAAAAAATCTGAGGGTTTAATGTCACTTTAAGGAAGCAGTGCCTGATAAATTCACACACTGAACAACATCACCACAAAGCTGAGAATGTTCTTTTTTTTGTGACCTGTCGCAGGGCCAGAGGAGTGAAGCACAATGTCCTGGTTAAGATGGAAGGCAGAGACTACCATGGGAACAAAGGAAGACCTGAGGCTCAAAACCACAATGTCCCTATGCAAGACCAAAAAAAAAGTTCCTTGCAGTATAAGGGTGCTAGCTGGGACACCAGCCTTGTTGAGGTAATAGCAAAAAAAAAAAACAGCAGACAAAAGAATGTCTAGGCTCAAACAGGGGCTTGGGAGCACAAAGAGAACAAATTGAAATCTTATGGAGTGAGTTTTTTGTTGAACCTGAAAGTCAGGAGGTCCACATATGGTGTCAACTACCTGTCACACAGGTCCTGGAACACCTTCTAGTGCAGAGACCATTCTCCCGGGTCCAGACACTGCTGGCGGAAGAAATCTGTCTACCAATTGTCAGATGACATTACCAGATGTCTAGAATATTGAGCAAAGGGAACTGCCTCAAAGAAAATCCCCTGTGGAAGGAATACTCTGGCATGGGAAGTGTTTGAGTGATGAGTCAGAACCGGTGATGATTTCTGAAGGTTTAGGATTAATCCGAACCTCTGCAATGTCTGGACAGTAAGGGACACGTTGTCCTCCAGAGCCCTCGCCGACTGTTTTCTCAACAGGTGATCTTCCATGTTGCCCACTCTGCAGTCTCTTCTGCCTTTTCGTGCTGGCTACAGCGGTCTGTGAAAGGGACACAGAGCTCTGCAGCCAGCACCAGCAGGTAGAAGAGACTGTCCACACAACACTTACCCCCGCCATGCTGTCACACGTCCGGAGAGGTCAGAGCGGCGAGGGAGCCTCGTTTGGTGGAGAGGTATTCCGGGGGAGGGGCTACGGGGGTCAATTGCCGAAGATAGTTGAAAAAATTTAAACGGCTGGTATCTGATCTAGGCATCGGGGCATTTTCAGGAGTACAAGTACTCCTGAAAATGCCCTGTATCGGCCCCGATACCGGTACTAGCATCGGTATCGGGACATCCCTAGTGACAAATGTAAACATTCAGGGACTTGATGTCCAAGACAGCTTTGACTGTATTGCATATCCTTACTATCAGTGCAACGTTTGGCAACCTTGCTACCAGTACAGCCTTGATATCAGTGGACACTGTTACCAGTAAACCTAGTTTCCTGTGTTACTTTGCTACCATGCTACCTTGCTACCAATGGTACCTTTTGTCATCAGTGATAACTGTACCATCTGTGCTACCAGATGTCAAAGCATCCCCAAAGGTCAACAGAACAAGGAGAGGAGGGGAAAGGAAAGGAGAGATTTGAAATCAGAAGGAATCCCTGCAGCCGATGGCTTAGAAGCTACTAAGGCTGCAGGTAAATTGAATGGTGAATCTGCTGCAGCAGCGCACTAGCAGGCTCAGACTCAGAGATCAGTCACAAAACATCTTAGTAATTTGGGATATAAAGCTGAGAAGGAAGAGGACCCAGCCACACCTGACAGAGGTAAGGAAGACATCACCACTATCAGGGAGTGCTCTACAAGCAGCCCTCCAACCCACTGGAGGACAGCGTGCTGGCAACATCAAGTTTAACAGGACTGTTCTCCATGTCTAGAATATGACATGCTGCAGACGCAGATTGGCAGGCAATGTACAGGTTGACAGCAGGTTCTGATGAAAGATTGAAGTTCCATGTGGCTTTATGCAGCAGGGGAAGCAGTGGGAAAATGGTTCCTCAATGCTGTTTAATGGTTCAAAGAGCTCAGAGACCCCATGCAGCACCTCACCCAGCAGCATGACGTCACTGTTGTCACATAGTGTTAACCCCTTTCATGGCAAAGCCGGTGGGAAGATGGGAAAATATGGCGCTCACAACCAAGAAAAATAAGGGAGCAACCAATGCAAGACAACACATCTATCTTCCTAGACAAGACATCCATCCTCTTAGGACACTAAGCCTATGTTTGTATTTTTTTTAACAGTGTCTAATCCTCCTGTAGATGGCGGCATAACCCCAAAGGTTTAAGACTTCCTGTGTTCCACAATAGGCGAGAAAGAAAAAGGATTTTTTGGTGAAAGAGTATTTTTTACACAAGCCACCTGAATCTGGAAATGGACTAAGACTTATCACTGTATTCATTTTCACTATGAGGTACCTCTCTGGGGGAATAAGGCTTAACCTGAATTGAAGAAGGTCCTTGATTCTGTGTTTTGGCAGTCTAGGAATATTTGATTTCTGGGTCATATAATGTCTGAAAGTGCTTTGGACTTTTTACATTCATCTCAATATGGTTTGACTCGTGATAGCCATTTCCATTTTCTGCAACTCCAAAATACATTTTGCGCTCAGTTTCATGGTCTTATGCCCTGAGTCAAGGATTTGATCTTACACGTGTCATATCAAATGGTTACAGAAAAGGGATGATACACCTTCAACGGTGGCTGCTGGGTTCGCAGGCACTCTAATGTACAGAAATCTTGTGATATGTGTTTACATGATCTCCTGGACCTGGGGAGGAGAAATGAGAAGATTGCTTGGGAACCCCTACCTCTTTGTCTCTGTGCACTAAAGATCTATATTATTCATCAAGTGTACCTTACCCCATGTAGTTTAGCTACATTTTCTGGAACTTCCAGAACCAGTCTCAAATGTAACTTGCTACATGCTTCTTTTTTTCCATTTAATCTGGACTTATTTAGTGGTCAACACCTTTTGGGTGCAGATTTCAAAATCTTTGCATAACCTTATGGGCTGTCTGATTACTCTTGTGCGTAGGTATATGCTTTGGGTATTTTGAAAGACTTACCTTTAATTCTGCGACACTCATGCTTTTTTATGAATTGCTATTCCAAGCCCACATGGTGACTGTTCTTCATTAGCTACTTGACTCCAAGGGGGTAATTTACTAAAACCCGAGCAAACAGAATCTGCAGCAGCTGTGCATAGTAACCAATAAGCTTATATCTTCAACATGTTCAGTTAAGCTTTGAGAATGAAAAAGAGAAGCTGATTGGTTGCCATAGACAACTGCTCCAGATTCGGTCTGCTCCAGTCTTAGTAAATTCCCCTCCAAATGTCTCAGTGGATGAAACTCCTGCATTAACCACTGCCTTCTAAGAAACTGGTTTACTCTCTCAGAGGCTGGGGTGAACTGTGTGTTCAGACACCTTTCTATCAGAGCCAGCATTAACCTTTTTTCAGCAGTTTGAGCTACAGTTGCTTCTATTGGATTGAACTACATGCCCTTGTATCTGTAAAAAAATAGGTCAAGCCAACTGGACTTGCTGTATTTTTTTTGAAGACATTTCACTGATCATCTAACCATCTTTCTCAATTCAGAATGGATGACCAGTGAAATGTCTTCAAGAAAAATACAGCAAGTCCAGTTGCCTTGACTTATTTTTTACAAATATACCATGACCTGGATGAATGAGAACCTTCACAGACATACATGCCCTTGGCTCCCCACGTACATAAAAAATCCTTGGCCAGGACGCATGGGCGCGGCTGACCAAGATGGACGCTCACTGATGAGCTCCGCGCCAGAACGGGAGATATTAAGACCCATCTAGCCTATCGCTGCCCTCAGTCTAGGACATTGCATGTGCCCTCAGGTCTGGGATCCTCTTGCCGACCGATCGGTATCACCATGTCCTGCACCAGAAGTCGGGGTGGTAAGCTAAGCCAACCTACGCAACACGAGGCTTTAGGCCGCACGGCAACCAAGCTGGTGCCAGCGCCGCTGACCCGTGACGACGATTCTCGTTTATCGGTCGATCCCTCAGACCCCCTCGAGGACAATTTGCCAGCCAGGCAGAACAGGAGATCACCCACTCCCTGCTTGCCCAGTTTGAAACGACCCTTCATAAAGCACTGGACAAGGTTTCCAAACAGATTACATCGCAACTCATAAAGGAGATCAGGGATGTGGGCAAACGCACTTCCACACTTGAATCTCGCTGTAACGACATTACCACCATTATAGAAGGACACAAAGATGACTTAGAGCGACTGCGCTCCCTGAATCTATCTCTCCTCACACAGCTGGAGGATTCTGAGAATCGAGACCGCAGATCAAATCTCCGCATTCAAGGGGTCCCCGAATCGGTCCTGGATTTGCAATCCACGATGACCGCACTATTACAGGAGTTGGCATCGGACATTCCCATCGAACGGCTGGAGTTCGACAGGATTCACAGGGCACTCACCAGATGCACGTTGGAGGGCTCTCCGCGTGATATCATAGTGTGCCTTCACTACTACCGCTCTAAAGAACGACTACTCCAGGCAGCGAGAGATACTGGGACTTTGCTGTTCCAAGGCTTCACCTACCAGATATTTTCTGATCTCTCACCGGCTACCATCGCCCGCAGAAGGGAATTCCGTCCCCTACTCCAAGTGCTCCAAGCAAAGAAGATCAGATATCGGTGGGGCTTCCCCTTTAAGTTACAGTTTTTCTATGACGGGAACATTTACACCTTTGCTAATGTGGATGAGCTGCGCGGATGTCTGGATTCCTTGCATCTACTGGGGCGTACCGATGCAATGGCTGAAGATGGTTCCTCCTTGTCCCAAACACCTACTGGAAGGGAGCGACCCACCCGATCATCGACCAACCTACCCCCATCCTCTGCCACTCCTAGGAAAGCACCCCAGCCTCCTTCTACTCCTGGGACATTTGGATGACTTTGTCTGCAGGACTGCCCCACTACATCGCAGGATGTGCCCTTCGCAGTTCCTTTCAAGAAAGCTGGCTGGCTCCTTTCATGTTTAACCGAGTGGAATACAATGTTGTCATTGAATTTGACTGTTTTGGGATCCCTTGACGCCAGCTTGCCTCCCAGAGACTGTGGACCAGTGGCGTAACTACCACCATAGCAGCCTACGCGGCCGCTATGGGGCCCGAGGCCAGGGGGGGCCCGGTCGCTGAACAAGCCCTTAGAACTGGCCAGAGGAAGAGAGGTGAGATGCTGTGCATCCACACTGGCCACTCACTCTGTGCACCCAGCCACTCTCTGCACTCACCCACATCACCAACTCTGTGCGCCCACCCACACTGCCACCCACTCTGTGCATCCACCCACATCGCCCACCCACTCTGTGCACCTACCCACTCTGCAACCCACTCTGCATACCCACCCACTTTGTGCACCCACCTACACTGCAACCCACTCTGTGTACCCACCCACATTGCCCACCCACTCACTCTCTGCACCCACCCACATCACCCACTCTGTGCGCCCACCCACACTGCCAGCCACTCTGTGCATCCACCCACATCGCCCACCCACTCTCTTTCCCCCCCCCCCCCCGCCACCCACTCTGCCTCCCCACCCACACTGCCACCCACTCTGTGCATCCACCCACATCGCCCACCCACTCTGCGTACCCACCCACATCGCCTACCCACTCTGTGCACCCACCCACACTGCCAAAGAAATTAGGGAAAGTGGGTTTATTGCACTGTGTAATTCTTCTTTGGTGTGGCAGTGTAATAACAACTTAAAATAACACTGCCAATCCAGTGAAGCAGGGGAAAGTGGGGTTACAAATTATAAACCCCTGTAGTATTTTAAATTATAATTATAACCCCCCTTGTGTGATTGCAAATTCCATTTTCCCAGCTTTATTGGTGGCACGGTTAAATAATTAGGCCTCGTTACACAGGACGTTCTGGCATTCCTGCAGCAGAAACATATATATTCTTGTGACAGGAATATCGGGTGTCCCACTTAGATGTGGCTGCTGTACCCACTGAAGTTAATGACTGGGTGACAGCGGCCATATCTGTAAGCGGCAGTCCACACGTAATGTACGCGATATGATTAAATGCAGTTTTGAATAGATCACTGTCTCTGGACGCACGTATCCTAAGCTCAGGGACACTGATCTATTGCAAACGGCATTTAATCGTATTATATAATAATAATAATAATGATAATATATGCTGTAGTTCAAGCACCAGAGGGGGGTGCAGGTTGGGGTGGCCCTATACAAAATTTTGCTATGGGGCCCTGTGATTTCTAGTTACGCCCCTGGTGTGGACATAGTGGGCTCTTCTCTGGTGCCCACCCGGGAAGTTGGTTTCTGCTCCTTTAAGTCAACCTCTCTTCCCTATCAGATGATAATAGACTTTTGATTGACGCCCCTATAGCCTTGGATGAGGTATTAAATTCTATTAAACTACTACCAATTGGAAAACGCCCGGGTCCTGATGGACTAAGTACCATCTATTATAAGAAATTTGCGACAACCCTCGCTCCACATTTACTTACCTGCTTCAACGCCCTGCATGATGGGGGGCACCTAAGACAGAAATCACTGATGTCCTCAATCTGTATGATCCCTAAACCTGAAACTGACCACACCTCCTTGACTAACTACTGTCCAATCTCCCTGATCAATGTTGATCTGAAATTGCTCACTAAAATACTGACCCTGAGGCTTCAGTCCCCTCTCTTGGACCTGATCTCCAGAGACCAGGTGGGGTTCATGCTGGTACGCCAGGCAGGAGATAGCGTGCGGAGGATAGCTCACCTACTCCATATATCTCATCAACGGAACCTCCAGACTATGCTATTGTCGCTAGATATTAGTAAAGCCTTTGACTCGGTCGGGTGGGACTACTTGCGCTATACCCTCTCCAGATGGGGGTTTGGACCCACTTTTATGCGCTGGATAGACTCATTATACTCTCTGCCCTCTGCCTATGTTCAATATCAGGGTTTCCACTCCCAGGTCTTTCCCTTTACCAGAGGGACTAGACAGGGCTGTCCACTCTCCCCTCTTTTGTTCACGCTAGCCATAGAAGTCTAAAGCGTTGAATGTATCCCTACCCCCATCACTATGCTCTTTACTGCAACAATCCTTCCCCTACCCATGGGTGGCCACAGCATTACCCTATCTGGAGATCCGTCTCACCCTTTCCTACGATCGTCGGTATCAAGCCAACTATCCTAGATTATTCTCCCATATGGAATCCCTGTTGTCCTCTTGGGAGAAGATTGGCAGGATTACGGCGGTCCAAATGACACTGCTTCCCAAATTCCTCTACCATGCGAGGGTTCTCCCTGTCCCCACCTTTAGACTTAGGCTGCTCCAACGGCGTATACTCCGGTTTATTTGGAAAGGATCCCTCCCGAGAGTATCTCATCTAGTTTTATCTATGGTAGCAAACTGTAGGGGGGCCTGGGACTCCCATTCTTTCAAAAATATTATCAGGCCTAGTTGGCTCCTCTGGTACACTGTTTTGGGAAGTCTGAGATGCCCCTTTGAGTCTCGCTGGAAGCCTATACCTGTTCCTCAATTTCCATCCTTAACCTCCCTTGGCTACCGCCCAAAATACGGGGGATCATCTCAAACATACTTTGAAAATCTGGGATGGACTGAGACGCCCTATGGGTTGGATGTCCCCCCATACTCTTCTGATGTCCATTCATGGTAACCTATTGTTCCAACCGGGATTTTCCAACCCAACTGCTTTTAAATCATGGCTCTTGGAACCCTTAAGTCTAATTAAAGACTTCTGTTCTGCACAGGGTATTCTACCATTCGAGACGCTCCGTGCTAACCACCAGCTAACCCGCAGACATATCTTCCAATTTCTCCAGATTAAACACATCCTGCAGACCCGTCTGGGGTCCCAGCGAAACCTTCCCCCCCTCACCCCCTTTGAGAGACTACTACACTATGGAACCCGGGGTTCAGGGACTATGTTGGCCCTATACGCCTTATTATTAGACAAGTTACATGCCTCCCTACCTGCCTACACCTTCAAATGGGAACAAGACCTAGGATGCTCCATCTTCCCTGACACATGGGCCCAGATATGGAGGACAACCTCTCAATGAATGTACAAACGATTGAGGCAAATTACAAATTGCTCTTCAGGTGGTATTTGGTCCCGCTCCGGATCTCCAGAGCTATCCCATCTTACTCTCCGAATTGTTTCAGGGGTTGCCGGGTGGAGGGTTCGGTCCTCCACGTTTGGTGGTCCTGCCCTAAAGTACGGAGATTCTGGCATAGAGTCTACCAACTGTTATACGCTGTTTCAACTAAATATACAGCGCTAATAACTCAATTAGTGAATGTTGAAAAAACGAAATGCAGGTGTATATACACAAACTGTTTTTAACATGCAACTGTGTCACTATAGTGCAATCGATGCTGGTATCTTATTAGTCCAATAACAAGTGACATGTGAAACACAATGTTATTAAATTATATTTAGTGTCAATAGGATTTTATTTGTAGAGGATCTACAAATAAAAAACCGTGACTGAAAACAAAATGTCAAACCATTGTCCTATCATGTTTCAAAACAAAAAAAAAAAAAATCATTTGTATCCTTCACATTCATTCTAATGTGTGATATATATATCACTGTGCAATAAACATACAGTGTATATGTGAACAAAAAAAAGTCTCTGTGATAATTTGACTCTGTGCAATAAACGTATATGTGAACAAGAAAGTCTCTGTGATAATTTGGCTCCGCTTCAATATAGGTGGTCGAGCCTCCCAGTGTTCGATGGTTTAAATAGTGCTTTTCTGGGGTTTGTATTGTTACCAACACATCCCCCTTTCAAAGTGCGTACTCACCGCAATCTTTTGGCTGTAACAGACAGCCCCAAACGTTTTGTCTGATGGAACACGCTAATGCAGCGTCTTTACTGACATGCACTGTACCATCAATTTTTTCTTGCTCCCTGGGGCCTTAGAAACCAGATTACTCATGCATCAGGCTAGCAATGTCCTGGTCGACATTCGAGTGCTAGAAGGTCGACCAGCACTTTGCTAGCCTGATGCATGAGTAATCTGGCTTCTAAGGCCCCAGGGAGCAAGAAAAAGTTGATGGTACAGTGCATGTCAGTAAAGACGCTGCATTAGCCTGTTCCATCAGACAAAACGTTTGGGTTTCAGAGCCCATTGGATCCTGTTGAACTGAGTCGGTAAGTAAGTGGGTCACTCTAGAACATTATTGAAAACAGATTGTAGAGCTGGTCTTAATTTCTCCTGCAATACTGACTCTCCCTTATCAGGGAGTCCCTTATGACTCCACCCTTGGTTATCTGGGTCTTCAATGTGACGACTGAAGACAATTGGGTGTTTGTTTGTTTTGTGTTACAAGACAGAGGTCTGTTGTAGTTAAGAGATGTTAGGCCAACATGGGAAGCTGCTGTGTGTAAGATATGCTGATCAGTTTCTGCTGGCTCAGTTTAGTGCTAGCCTGAGAGGCTTGTGTCTTACGGGGAAGTCAGCACCATGTTGGAGGCCTTGCAGTTTAGTCTTTGGGTTTCCACAAGCAAAAAATCTCCTTAACCTCCCTGGCAGTGTAGCTCGGGGTTACTTTTCCATACTATAAGCGGTAACCCCGAGCTACACTCGGGAATGCCGCATAGCATTTACTTACCTTGTTCTTGAGCCGCGCTGTGTTCTCCGGCCGATGCCGGCAACCGTCTTCCGGGTTCCGTCCCTTGCGAACGTACGCGTCGCAGGGGGGCGGAACCGGCGGGATATTAAAAAAACAAACAAACAACAAATACGGGAAAAAAATAGACAAATGAGATCTCTTCCCATCATGGCTTGGGAGTTGATGTGCAGTCATCTTCTCTGCTTGTCAAGCTACACACTGTCCAATTAACATATAAGGCCTGTTCACACCGGGTCCTTGGTTATTCGCATGGTTCCACGGAAAACACCCCTGTACATTAACAGTGAAGGAGGTACATTGCATTGCCATACATTTTAACTACCTCCTGTTCGCTGGCCATAGGTAAACGGCCAGCCAGGAACTTTATAGGAATGGGAGGGCGTCTTTAGACTGTGCCCGCACTGTCCATTGGACAATGTGATTTCCATAACAAGGTATAGAGCCATGAAAATCTGCTCTATACCTTGTGATCAAGCTGTGACTAATCACAGCTGCCAAAAGTGTAAACAATGGCTGCGGTTTGCAGCCTCGTCTCCATCACCGCTCTCACATACTGTTTGGTTGTGAGAGAGGAGATTGAGTTTCAAAACGATCGTCCACAGTAAGGAAATGAAAGTGATATACACTTCAAACAGTACACTCTGCTACAGATCAGTGCTTTTTAGTGTCATCAGGTGTGATTTTAGTTTCAGTGCGATTTTACAGTCTCAGCAGTGTGATCTGTAGTGTCATCAGTGTGATTTCACAGTGTTCGTGCATTGTACAGTGTCATCAGTGATCCGCAGTGTCACCAGTGCGATTTCACAGTCTCACTGCATTGTACAGTCTCATCAGTGCGATTTCACAGTGTCAGTGCACTGTACAGTCTCATCAGTGATCCACAGTTTCTTCAGTGCGATTTCACAGTGTCTGTCAGGGTGCATCAGTCAGCAACCATAGTGCAGCTTCTTCCCAGACCGGCCGCTAGTACTGCGCATGCACGAAAACGTGTGCGCAACAACGCGCACACGCAAGTAACGTGCACACGCATGTCCTTGGCGCCAGGCGAGCTATTTAAAGATGGCCCCTGCATCTGCACTTTGCTGAGAGATCTTCAGCTGTAACCTGCATTTCTGCTCCTGATACCTGTTTGACCCAGCTTGATTCTTGACTCTGCCTGCTTGCTGCCTGCCTTGTGACCTCGGCTCGTCCCTGACCATTCTCCTGCCTCCTGATCCGGTACCATTCTGCTCGCTAGTGTATGACCCGGCCTGTTCCTGACTCTGCTTCTGTCACCTGCTTTTGTACCACGCTGACCGCACGTTACCGATCTGGCTTGTTCCTGACTACGATTCAGCCTCTCACACAAGTGTCGTCTGATCTGACATCTTCCACCAGCTGTCTCTAGCGTCCTGTTGTCAGCATCAGCACATCCAGTGTGTCCAGCAGTCATACCAGCCACAGGCACTCGTGCCCCTCTCTGTCTGTATAACTACTGTTCCACCTCCAGTGGGGCTCAGACGAGAGCAGCAAGGGAAGGCCTTCCTCGTCTCTTCAGTCTCATACCAAGTTATGTGACAGTGTCAGTGCATTGTACAGTCTCATCAGTGATTCCCAGTATCATCAGTGAGTTTTGGCAGGGTCAGTGCATTGTACAGTCTTATCAGCTATCTGCAGTGTCATCAGTGTGATTTACAGTGCCATTAGTGTGATTACAGTATTGTCAGTGCTATTTAGAGTCATCAGTGCCACATTTGCAGAAGAAATCATCAGCATTCAGTGTCACTACTGTAGTGCCAGCAGTACACTTCAGTGTCTACCACAGTGCCAGTCTATTATCACCAATCAGCTTGTGTCACCATACCAGTGTCATCCAGTGCACCCAAGAACACCCACTAATAAAAAATGTCCAAAAAAATCAACAGCAGTGAGGATGGATTTCAGATTCTCAGCTGGTAAGAATGTCGGAGAGGCCTCTCTGTCAGATTCTGGATCAGAGTACGAACCTGTTGAAAGCAGTGGTTCTGCATCCTCCTCTGATTCAGTAAGATAAGTAGTTGTCCCAGCTAAAAGACCAGGTGTGCTGTCCAACATCCAGCTGACATGCAGCAGGCAAGCCCCAGTAGTGCCGCTTATCCCCATGCAGTGGCAAGCACCAGTACTGCCGCTCATCCCCAAGCAGAGGCAAGCACCAGTACTGCCGCTCATCCCCAAGCAGAGGCAAACACCAGTAGTGGGGAGGTCCAACATCAGCCACGAAGAATTAGGCCCGAAAGAGCCCATGCTTATGTACCAGAGCCACTTTCAAATCCAGTATGGCTACCCTCAAATTCTGCAACACCAGTCATCCCCCCATTTTCTGCCATTCCAGGAGTCCAAGTGAAAACGGATACTTTTACTGCAATCAATTTTTTTCAACTTGTTTTTTACTGATGACCTCTTCAATTTAATTGTAAACCAATCCAACCTTTATTATGAGCAGTTCATTGTAAGCAATCCTCATTCCTCCTATGCCAGGCCATTTGAGTGGAAACCTTTGAGTGTTTCTGAATTTAAAATATTTATCCGCCTAACACTCAATTTGGGACACCAAAAAAACAAAAAAAAAAGCTTAATGCATACTGGTCTACACACCCAGTTCATCACATGCCCCTATGTTCTGCAACAATGTCCAGGAGATAATATATTATTCTGTTGAATTTTTCTACATTTAGCAAAAACGTAATCTGCCTACCCATACGTGACCCCACATATGATAACTTCCCAAAAAGAAATTTTCAGCCACATTTTCAGAAATGCACACTCCCAAGCAAAACATCGGCATTGATGAGTCCCTTGTACATTTTACAGGCAGGCTTTCTATCAAACAATATCTCCCCAGCAAACGTGCCAGGTATGGGGTCAAATTTTACAAGCTTTGTGAAAGACACAGGATACACATATGATTTCCGTGTGTATGAAGGGAAAGTCATTATATGAATAGTCATTTGGAACCCCCTGGATGCCCATCGTACATGGGAATCAGTGGAAGAATCGTGTGGGACCTACTGTCACCCCTATTCTACCAGGAATATCACCTCTATGTGGGCAATTTTTACAGTAGTGTGCCCTTGTTCAAACATCTCTTCCTCAAAAAAACCTTAGCCTGTGGTACAGTGCGACCAAGTCGGATTGGCTTTCCCCATAACCTAGTCCACAGGAACCTGAAAAAGAAGGAGTCAGCCAGGTTGAGGAATGAGGAACTTTTAGCCCTCAAATGGATGGACAAACGGGTTGTTTACATGCTTTCAACCATTCACCCTGACACCTCCGTTGAAATCCAAGGAAGATCTGGCCTGTTCCAAAACCCACGAATACTTATTGTCACAATCTGTTTCTAGTACCCTCCCTATTTTTGTATCGTCTGCAAACACGGAAACATGGCTATTTATTCCCTCCCCGATGTAATTAATGAATAGGTTGAACAGTATAGGACCCAGCACAGCACAGGATATTGCAGGGACAAGTCTATAATTGTGCCTCTATATAGATCGTTGGTTCGGCCACATCTGGAGTACGCGATCCAGTTTTGATCGCCGGTACTGAGAAGGGATGTCCTTGAACTGGAGAGAGTCCAGCGGAGAGCAACAAAACTAATTAGGGGAATGGAGGACCAGAGCTATGAGACAAGGCTTCTGACCTTAAACATGTTTACGCTGGAATTAAGGAGATTAAGGGGGGATATGATTTTCATGTACAAGATGTTCAATGGTGACAGGAACATTGGCAACAAACTGTTTGAGATTAACTCCATTACAAAGACTAGAGGCCACCACCTAAAGTTGGTGGAGAACAAATTCCAGCACAATGAGCGAAGAGGGTTCTTTACAGTAAGACCGGTTAAGGTCTGGAACTCACCGCCATCGGCAGTGATTTCAGCCAAGAGTGTAGATTGTTCAAGAAACGTTTGGACAATTTCTTGAGGGACTGTAATATCCAGGGATCCCTAAGAATGAGATGATGCGTGGACCTATATGGGTTGGACTTGATGGACACATGTCTTTATTCAACCCCAAATACTATGTAACTATGTATATGTCTATCCCGGCTCCAGAGCTTGCATTTAAAGAGGGAACCCATAGCAATATCCAAGCAACAATCTCGACTAATATATAATAAGCAGAAAAGGGGGGGAATAAACAAGGCAATGAATAACTGCGACAGATTAAATCGACTGTCCCTGTATGGAGAATATAGTGCAGTGTCATCCTTATACATCATAGCCACATGAACAGTTATCAGGCAGATATATATTACATAAAGCACAGCCAAATAATATGAAATAAACACATTTGTCTATATGGATTATATTCTATATACCATCTCGATACACGCAAATCCAACATATACTGTAATTTCGATTATGATTCTTCCATTCCCATACATTTACAGTCAACTACTCAGATTAAATGTTTCTTAGGATATCAATCAGTAGCATTGTTATATATATCTCACAATGTACATGTTGTTAAGTTTGTCATGTAACACTAGGACATATATCGAGATATTATATTGGCGGGCTTAAAATTCATAACATCGTTAAATCCAGGAATTGTGGTAGCTTTTAAATTATAAGTCATAAATCCACCTTGTTTCACAGCGTAAGATTTTACTCTCAAAATTGCCCCCTCTGGGGTCTGGTTTTACATGTTGTAACACAAGAACCTCATTAAAGAAGCATTGAAATAATGGTAAAGTCCCATGTGTCGACTAATTGGGGTAGTCATTTTCCCATTTGAGGTGAGATAAATATGATCTTGAATGCGCTTGTGGAGCGGCCTTGACGTCTTACCGACGTAAAAGGATCCGGATTTACATGTCATGAGATAGATCACTCCCTTAGTGTCACAACTGATATTTACGATTGGGGAGATTTATCTCCCTGGCTTGATGGACCCATGTGCATTGATTACAGTTATGGCAGTTGAAGGTGCCTGTCAATCAATTTGGTTGATTATCGACATTCTCATTATAAAAGCTATGGACCATAGAGTCCTGAAGTGATTTGGAACACCAATTCTGGTGTTTCTTTTAAATATTAACTCACAGTGGAATCCTTTAACAAAAGGTTACATAGTTACATAGATACATAGTTACATTGTATTTGAGGTTGAATAAAGACATAAGTCCATCAAGTCCAACCTATTGCATGTGTGCATTTATGTTTGAGCAGGTGTGTGCGTGTGTTTTAGTCCATGTGCGATTTTGCTCTTAGGCGTACCTGTACCCCTGTATGTTACGGTCTACGAGGAACGCGTCCAAGAGTTTCTTGAATGATTCCAAACTCTTAGCTGCGATCACTTCCTGCGGCAGCGAGTTCCAGACCTTAACCGCTCTAACTGTGAAGAACCCTTTGCGCCCTGTGTGAAAATGTTTTGGTTGTGCCCTCTTGTCTTTGTTATGGAGCTGACCGTAAACAGTTTGTTAATAATGTTGCTGTCGCCCTTGAATAGTTTATACAGGAGAATCATGTCCCCCCTTACTCTCCTAACCTCCAAAGAGAACATATTTAATTTTAACAACCTAATTTCATAGTTCAGGTCCTCGAACCCCTTAATAAGTTTGGTTGCCCTCCTCTGGACTTTTTCCAGCTCAAGGACATCCTTCCTGAGTATCGGTGACCAAAACTGGACCGCATACTCCAGATGTGGCCGAACCAGTGATCTGTAAAGTGGGAAAATTATAGACTTGTCCCTGCAATACATTCCCTTCTTAATGCATGACAGGACTCTACTTGCTTTGTTTACAGCAGCCTGGCATTGCGAGCTGTTCTTCAATCTGCGGTCTATAATCACCCCCAAATCCTTCTCCGTTTCCGACTTCCCTAGTGGCACACCCATAAGTGTATAGTCCATTTGCCTATTTTTTACTCCAAAGTGCATTACCTTACATTTATCGACATTGAACTTCATCTGTCATACAGTTGCCCACTCCCCAATTTTATCCAGGTCCTCCTGTAATGTTATAATGTCTAAATCCGTGTCTATTACACTCCCAATTTTCGTATCATCTGCAAACACTGAGACATGACTACTAACTCCCTCCCCGATTAAAAAGCATGGGACCCAGCACCGAACCCTGGGGCACGCCACTCATGCCCAGTCTGAGAAGGTGCCATTAATCGATACTTTTTGTGCACGTTCTTGTAGCCAGTTTTCTATCCACAATTCATCTATGCCCATAGTTCTTAGCTTGTATAGCAAGCGTTTATGTGGCAGCGTATCAAAGGCTTTGGAAAAGTCCAGATATACTACGTCTACCGGCCCCCCTCCATCCAGATCTCTACTTCGTAAAAGGTCAGCAGGTTGGTCTGGCAAGAACGGTCCTTCCTAAATCAGTGCTGTACATCACTTATTATACCATGATCCCGGACGAATTCCACTAAGTGGTCCTTTATAATTCCCTCTAACAGTTTACATACTATGCATGTCAGACTAACTGGTCTATAGTTCCCCGGTTGGCATTTTGACCCTTTTTTGAATATAGGTACCACATTAGCCCTTCGCCAGTCGCTTGGCACTCTACCAGCCATTATGGATTCCTTAAAAATAAGGAACAATGGTCTCGTTATCTCCTTGTTCAGTTCCTTGAGTACCTTGGGATGTAGATTATCAGGTCCTAATGCTTTATTTGCATTTAGTAATTTAAGCCTATGTTGTGTCCCAGTTTCAGTCAACCACTCAGGCGTATTTCTTGTTAAATGTTGTGTTTTATCCTGTACATTAAACCCGTCTGTTTCCTTGGTGAATACCGACGAGAAGAAAGTATTTAGCGCCTCGGCCCTCTCCCCGTCGTTTGTGAGTAACGTCCCATTTATGTCCTTTGAGCCAGTAAGGGCCGTTAAAGGCTTAACAATAGCGGAAAAGTTTCGTATGAATTTTCTGTAGTAATTGGAAAAGCCTAGGAAGCGTTGCAGAGCTTTCCTTGTCTTTGGAGCTGGCCATTTTATGATCCAGTCTACCTTTGCTTGATCCATTTCAATCCCAGAAGGAGATATGATGTAACCTAGGAATGAAATAACGGTGTGTTCGAAGACACATTTCGACAACTTCACGTACAGGGAGTGAGCCCTGAGTCGAGAGAGCATCCACCGTACGTGTTTCCTGTGACTTTCTAGATCCTTGGAGTATACAAGAATGTCGTCAAGGTACACGACAACACAGACATCGAGGAGGTCTCTGAAGATGTCATTTATTAGATGTTGAAAGGTAGCTGGGGCGTTGCACAATCCGAAGGGCATGACGGTATACTCGAAGAGACCGTATCTTGTCTTGAAAGCGGTCTTCCATTCGTCTCCCTTGCGGACTCTGATGAGATTGTAAGCCCCACGTAGGTCAAGTTTTGTGAAGATTCTGGTGTCTTGTAATCTCTCAATAAGTTCGGGTTCCACTATTCTGTCATGTACCGTACTTCAGGGAGGTGAGTTGGATCGCAGCTGCGGTTCTAACCGGTGGTTGAATATGCGGTGTCAGGCTTAAATCCCAGGCGGCTCTCTCAATCACAAACGGAGAGTTTGGGATTTAGAAATCATATACCGGCAGTAAAAATAACAAAAAGGCAGGATACACTATATGTGAGGAATATTACTCCATATTCCTATTAACATCATAAGTAGTATTGATACTGGGGAGTATGTAATTACTAAGCAGTCTTTTAGATGAGTAGCACAATATCAGCAGTAGCAATCCAGTTATAGACTAGTAGTATTTAGTGCGTAGGAAATAATGAGGCATGTATATAGAGAATCCACCAGGTGGCGGTGGAGCGACTCTACAGGGTAACACAGTCTAAGATATAGCAAGTACTTGCAGTTGAGGGGATACAACCCCTTGGTTAGGCAGATCCTCTGGAGTCCTGGAAAGGCTTCCTTGCAGTGGAGATGAAAGGTCCGGATGGGAGGCTGGTTGTTGTGGTGCTGGGTAGCTCCTGGGGTGTTGGGCCATGAACCCAATAGTGGAACGCCGTCCATGGGTTCAGAGGCCTCTTATATACTGGTGGAACGCGGAAGAGGAGCCTCGCGGTGTGACGTCACTTCCGCGTTCCACCCTGGAACACATAGCAGTACGTGCCCAGGGGGAGGAGGCGCCCTGAAATGCCCACGGCCGATGCGTTCCACTCTGGAACGCAGCCGGCTCGTGGATCCGAACCCGGAAGTATTACATCCAGTAACCTGTCAATTTGGTCCACAATGTGCCGAACACGTGCCCCCGGTAAGCAGCACAGCACACTGTTCGATGTCCCAACGACAGCACACTGGTCCCGATGACAGATTACCCTGTCTGTTCGCCTGATGATG
>NW_017308427.1:88042-89134 GCF_000935625.1 Nanorana parkeri | reverse complement strand
ATGTCTTTCATACGACCTGCTCCTGATGCCAGTCACATCTTCTCCGCACGATCCTTCTTTCAGTCACAGCCTCCGTCCACTCTTCTTTCGCTCCACAACTGCTGACACTGCTCCTTACACTTCAGTCTTCTTTCTCTCCTTGACTCTGACACTTGCAGTCTTCTTTCGTTCCTCGACACCTGCACCACTCCTGACACTGCTCCCGACTGGCCGACTGGTCCCTCTTTCCGTCCTCCGTCCGGCTCCTCGACCTCCGGTCCCGCCGCTTGCTCTCACTCGACACACGTCCAACCTCGCCACCGGCCGCCGACCTCCGCCTCCGGTTCTCCCCGTTCGCTCACTCGCTCTCCCTCGTCACACGTCCATCCTCGCCACCGGCCTACGGATTCTGCCGCCGGTTGTCCCGCTCTCACGGCTCCCCGGTCCCTCGCTCTCCCTGCACCTGCACGCCACACACCGCTATCGCGTGCGTGCTCAAACGACCTCCGATACACTGAGTATTTGAGGTTGAATTAAGACACATGTCCATCAAGTGCAACCTATTTGTGTATGTGTGTATGGTCCTATGTATGGTGTGTAGTATGTATAGGTCCCTTGTGTGTTTCCAATTTTAAGAGTACCTGTACCCCTGTATATTACGGTCCCTGAGGAAATCGTCCAATCGCCTCTTGAATGATTCCACACTCTCAGCCGAAATCACAGCATGTGGCAGCGAGTTCCATACCTTGACCGATCTAACTGAGAAGAAACCACTTCACCCCTTGTGCTGAAATTTTTTCTCCACCAATTTTAAGTGGTGGCCTCTCGTCCTTGTCATCGAGTTAATTGTAAAAAGTTTGCTGCTAATGTTACTATCCCCGGTAAACATTTTATACATGAAAATCATGTCCCCTCTTAATCTCCTTACTTCCAAGGAGAACATGTTTAATTTTAGTAGCCTGTTCTCATAACTCAGGTCCTCCATCCCTGTGTTGTGCCAGTGTTTTTCCAAGCAGGACTGCTTAGTGGTGGTTGAATAAAGTAATGTTTCTCTTGTTTGCCCACATGTGCGCTTATATGCACGTTTCAAACATGTTTTACTATAACTGCTTT
>NW_017308427.1:82968-84246 GCF_000935625.1 Nanorana parkeri | reverse complement strand
GCTAGGAGCTTGCCACACTTGTCTCCATCCGAGTAGTAGTAGCCTGTGCGCAGGGTGAAGGTCCGTCCGATCTTGGTTGTCAGGAGGCCCAAGAGCTCCTGTCTGGCATCGGTCAGTGTGAGTAAGTCGCGTTGGGCCAGGGATTGTTTGTGGGTCGTTTAGAGGTCTCTGATTTTGGCTTTGAGGGTCTGTATTTGTGCCAGGCGTGTTTTCTTCAGCTTCGCCGCAAGGGAGATGATTCTCCCTCTGACGTAGCATTTGTGTGCTTCCCACGTGATCATGGGGGGCGTGTCGCCTGTAGCATTAAAAGGCGAAGTATTCCCGCAATTCCTCTGTGATTGTGTCAATATTTTGCACTTCCTTGAGTAAGGAGGTGTTTAGTCTCCAGGTGGATTGTCGTAAGGATGGGGGGAAGATTGAAAATGTGGCCGAAATAGGTGCGTGGTCGGAGGACACTATGTTTCCTATCGTTGAGGATTGAAGTCTGGGGAGGTCTGCTTGGCACACGAAAATGTAATCTATGCTAAGTGTGAGTGGAGGGAATCTGGAAGAGAACCCCAACTGGTGGTGTGATCAGGGATAGTCTTGAGTCAGGTCGCAGTTTCCCTCCGGTAGACTTGCTTTCGGTCGGGTAATGAAAGGGGTGAGCACAGACCGTGTGGTCTGTAGGCTGCGCATCCGTCTCACCTCCGTTTGGATCGGTGGGGGTAATTCGTCGGAGGTGGGAAGCATAGCCAATGTGTGAGAAACATTTTAATCCCTATGGGGGAAGTGGTAAAGCCCGGCTGGACATGGAGAGATAGCCGCGGGAGTCCAATCTGACTTCTACTCCTCTACCCCCTCCGAGGCAGAGGGCCATTCCGTTAGGGTGCCTGGGAGGATGAGGCAGGAGGGGGAGGCCTACGTATTAGCGAGGTGGCGGTGTGGGGTACACCTAGCCCGAGGGTGGTGAGGTGGGGCTTAGGAATCAGGTGTTGGCCTGGGCCACCCACGGGTCATTTCCAGTCCAGCCGAGCATGCAAGTATGTAAGCAAGTAAACAGGTATACTAGTAGTAATTCGCTAAGTAGCAACCGGAACATCAAACTGACAGAGTAACCATATAACAAAATAGCAAGGTAACAAGCGATACGTGGCCTGAGGGACGCGTGCAGCCATAAATTGACAGCCACGGGTTCCTCATCTCTCGGGAAAGGTCAGGTGGCAGACTGATGGAACCGATAGGACACACATGGGATGGCATTCAGTTCCCCCGGCATCCGTGGGGGGGGGGGGGGGG
>NW_017308427.1:62219-82743 GCF_000935625.1 Nanorana parkeri | reverse complement strand
GTTAGGGTGCCTGGGAGGATGAGGCAGGAGGGGGAGGCCCACGTATTAGCGAGGTGGCGGTGTGGGGTACACCTAGCCCCAGGGTGGTGAGGTGGGGCTTAGGAATCAGGTGTTGGCCTGGGCCACCCGCGGGTCACTTCCAGTCCAGCCGAGCATGCAAGTATGTAAACAAGTAAACAGGTATACTAGTAGTAATTCGCTAAATAGCAACCGGAACATCAAACTGACAGAGTAACCATATAACAAAATAGCAAGTTAACACGCGATACGTGGCCTGAGGGACGCGTGCAGTCATAAATTGACAGCCACGGGTTCCTCCTCTCTCGGGAAAGGTCAGGTGGCAGACCGATGGAACCGATAGGACACACAAGGGATAGCATTCAGTTCCTCCGGCATCCGTGGGGAGGGATGTGGTGTATGCAAGGTGCATAAGGGGGATCGATTCGGGGGATGTAGGGGGTCAGGGGATTGAGACATCAGACCGTGTATCACATCAGCCAATTCAGTGTATACTCAGCCTTCAGATGACGATTCTGGACGGGAGACCAGGTGATCGTCGTCTTTGACTTGCTTCAGTGCCATCTTGAGGGGCAACACGGTTTAGTGGAGTTCCAAAATAGGATGCCGTTCAGGGGCCGGTGTCTCGAGGCGGATGAGGAGATGGGGTTCGGTCTGACGGGCGTAGGGTTAATGTGATTCGGAGGGTAATATTCCTGCATGAGGGAAAAGGGGTCTCCCCGTGTGACCTTCGGTCGCGGTCAGTTGAGCCAGCTTGAGGGGCAACAATGATGGGTAGTAAGAGTGGCCTGGCGTGTTTCTGTGGGTTCAGTACTCTCCGTCATTCCGTCATCCAGGTCGGTGAGGTGAGCCGGTGTCTGGTCTCGTAGGGCAGTGTTGTTTGCTGCGTTTCGGGTCTGCGGAGTTTGGAGGTGATAGATGCCGTGATGGTAGGGTAGGCGGGCGAGTCGGGGAGCGCCTGCGTTCCTTCTGCGTGGGAGGAATGGGCCTCAGGTCCTCGTACCAATCCTGAATCGTGACCGGGGGGAGACCCAAGAGGGAGCAGAACGGGTCTAGATCTTCCGGTGTGCGGAGAAGCGCCGTTTTCCCTCTGTGTGTTGCGGAGAGGCAAAAGGGGAAGCGCCAGCGGTAGAGTATGCCATGATGTCGGAGACATTCCAGCAGGGGACGTAATGCTCTTCTTTGTTGGAGCGTGTGGACAGAGAGGTCCTGGAAGAGCTTCACCTCTACTCCGTCCAAGAACACCGCTCCCCTACGTCTGGACCGTTGCAGTATCTCTTCCTTCAGGGGGAAGCTCTGCAGGCAGCAGATAACATCTCGGGGTGTGTCCTCCCCTGCTACTCGGGGTCTCAGTGCTCGGTGAGCCCGTACCAGCTCGATGGGGGAGTCCAGCGGTCTTTCCAGGAGGTCATTAAACAGCTGGAGCAGGGTGGTGGGGATGGCGTCGGGCAGAACGGTTTCCGGGAGCCCCCGGATCCTTATGTTAGAGCGGCGTCCCCGGTTCTCTAGGTCTTCCAGCTGGCGTCTCATGGTTATGAGGGATTGAGATGTTGTTTCTTGCTGGTGATGAAGCCTTCGGAGCGCCACATCTCTGGCCACCCCTTCCCGCTCGACCACTGTCAGTCTTCGTCCTATGTTTCTGATGTCGTCTCTCAGTTCAGACACCGCTGATTGTAACGTGTCCTTGATGTCCTCTGCTATAGAGGAGAGGTCGGATCTGGTCGGATGTTGTATGTAGACCTGCACGGAGTCGGTCACAGGATCAGCAAGGGAGGTTTGGGCCTTGTGAGAGGAGGCCTCCGCCATGTTGGGAGGTGGTGTCTCCGCAGACTCGTGGCGTTGGGAGTGGAACATGTCGGGTACCTGTTTATTTTGCGGGTTCCCCTGCAGGGCGGGTGTTTTGCCGGGGGGGTATTGTGGTCCAATCTTCCCCATGTCATCTGTAGTAAGGTTGTTAAAGCTGATTTTGGGTGCGGGTGTCAAGGAGCTCCGAGTTAAGCGGCCATCTTGCGTCTGTCTTGTGCTTTTTATCATTGAAAACCTTAAAAATTAGATTACCTTTGACTCTGCCTCCTGGTTTACCCTGGGATCAAGTTTTGGAGATCATCGAACAACTGACCACAACGAGGATGAAAAACAGCCCTGCGGTATGCTTCTACACCTATCGGATTGCTCTATTAGATGCTACAAATCCTCCTTGACCATACATTTATTGAATGCTCCCCGTGTACACATCCCTCTACTATGGAAAGGCACCACTCCCCCTTTCCTACGTATTTGAATTGCTAAGGTTGACGAAATCTACCGTATGGAGGACCTAACCTCCACTTTAAAAATACTGAGGGGAAATTCGGATCCACCTGGGGCCCATGGCTAGCCTTTCAATATACAGATGCTTAGTCCCGGGAATTGTCGATGGTTCTCCTGGTTCAGTTCGGACGCTCTCCCCAGGAGGCGACTCCCAGGCTGCTTCTCACTGATGAGTCTGAGGGGGTCGTCAAATCCTCGTTAACTCCTCTTATCTCGTGAATATCTGTTCCACGCTTCTCCACATGCTCTTTCCCTAGCCAGCTCCCTGTTCTTATTAATCTTCATCCCTTCCTGGTTCCCCTCTACTTGATTTTCACCTCCTTCTCTATTATGTGCTCTTGCACAATGTCATTTTTCTTTTTATTCTTTTTCTTGTACCCTCTATCATCAAAGTCTTCAAAAGCAAAGGCAGGTGCCCCTTGCACACTTGCACTGATTGTATATATTTTATATTTTTTTATGTTACAATATAGACCATTTGAATTATGATTAAAAAAATAAAAAAATAGATTATGAGCAAAAAGGTGTAAATCTTAACCGCCTCAAAGTAATCAACCGTTTGAGAGGGACAGAAGCCGAGCCCCAGGCGTAAAATCTGGGATTCAGCTTCCATTAAAGTATGTGAAGATAAATTTACTATTTCAAGACTGTTTTGTCTTTCGGTTTGGATAAAAGTTTAACTAAATGTATTTTTATCCATAGAAGAGAGTGCAGGAAAATCATTGATCAAAGATGGATCAAAGATAGCTAACGTAGGAAGTAGGAGGATGTGATGTATTTCTATCTATCAAAGAGTGGGTTCCTAAATGTGCCACCTGTGAGCGCCTCGAGGCTTGATCCACAATGTGCATGGGCTGGGCAGTATTCTCATATTGAGATTGTGCATTAGGAAAAGAAAACCAACCACCATTGCCAAAGACATGGCAAACCTGTGATGTGATCCAAGTGAGGAGTAGGTGCCTGTTTGCGCTTCTTACGAAGTGGGCATCACAAATCGCCATGTGATAGGCGAAGACACCAACAGCCATATTTATAGAGGGTCATGTTGCGGAAGCTGTTTATGCAACTATATGCATCCACTCTCAGGTGAGCCATTGGATGGAGCATTTGCTTTAATACCTCTTATCCTTTATTTTCCCCTTTTTGGTCGTTTCCTTTTATTACCTCCAACTATTGGGAATGTACATCTCTGTGATCTTTTTGTAGGCTCTCCAGGGGAAACTGGCTTTTGAATGTGTCATCATTAATTGCATTCTCAGTACACTCTGGCCTGAGTTCACTGTTCTGTTGTCTCCCTTCTGCATCTGTGGCCACATATACAGGCAAAATTGTGTTTCTGTGTTTTGTGTCTTTCGATTTTCATTTGTCTTGTATATGTATCAGGGACGTGTAGTAAGGTTCGTGCTAGGTGAGGCATTCCCCGTGTCTGCCCCGTCCCCAACACAGTCACCGAGATATGTGTGTAGGTGGGAGTGAGGAGTCTCCCAGGTTCCTCACTTGCTCGTCACTGGTGAGGCATCTAGATAGATGTCTTCATTGGGTTTATTTTCTTTTGATTGGACAGCTTGGACCAATGGAACTTTGTCATTGGTCCAAACCATCCTCAAGCATCTAACACCAAGTAGATTGGTGCAAGGCCAATGTGGTGCCTATCTTTAAAAAGGGATCAAAGTTTTTACCAAGTAATTACAGGCCTGTAAGTTTAACTTCAATAGTTGGCAAGATACTTGAAAGTTTGATCAAGGATCACATGCAATTGTTTTGCTTGAAAATAATATCATAAGCGATAGTCAGCATGGATTCACAAAAGACAGAAGTTGTCAAACCTACTTTCTTTTATGAGGAAGTGAGTAATAAATTGGACAGAGGAATGGCTTTGGATATAGTATACTTGGACTTTGCAAAAGCATTTGACACAGTTCCCCACATGCTGCTAATGTATAAGTTAAGGTCAGTAGGTATAGAGTTATTCAATCTGTAATTGGATATAAAACTGGCCTAAAGACCGTATTCAGAGAGTGGTGATCAATGACTTATACTCTTAATAGGCTGAGGTTGTTAGTGGTGTCCCCCAAGGTTAGGTGTTGGAATCCTAACTGTTTAATCTATTTATAAATTACATAGAATTGGGGATTAAAAGTACCATTTCTGTGTTTGCAGATGACACCAAGTTATGTAGTGGAATACAGTCCTTACACGATGTCTCCAACTTACAAGCAGCACTGAATGCACTGTGTGATTGGGCATCTATTTGGCAAATGAGGTTTAATGTGGATAAATGTAAAGTTATGCACTTGGGGACTAAAAACATGCATGCTTCATACACTCTAGGGGGAGTATGTTTGGGGGAGTCAATGATGGAGAAGGATCTGGGTGTTCTGGTAGACCATAGACTCAATAATAACATGCAATGTCAAGCTGCAGTCTCTAAACCAAGCAAAATACTTTCTTGTATTAAAAGGAGTATAGACTCCAGAGATAGAGACATAATCCTGCCCCTGTAGAAAGCATTAGTAAGACCTCATCTGGAATATGCAGTTCAGTTTTGGGCACCAGTTCACAAAAAGGATGTTGGGGAACTGGAGAAAGTGCAGCAAAGGGCAACTAAACTCATAAGAGGCATGGAGGCACTTAGCTATGAGGAACGATCAACTGTAAGTTGGTCTGAATGGAGAAAAAGATGTCAGCTTCAGACTTGAAGTTTATAGCTTTTTCTTCCATAATACTAGGTGAGACTCTGCCTCACCTGCCTCCCCTGTATGCTTCTTTTGAAATACATACACAGTATGATATCTAATAATGAATATTCTGAGCAAATATCATGTTGATTATGTATATGATAGATATGATAGATAGCCTTTCGTTTTCGCACGTAGGCGCACCCGACGCATATCTACATGTGTATGTGGGGGGCGGGGACTTAAAAAAAATGTTTTCTTTTTTATTGGCGACAGAAATTAGCTAAAAAAGAAAAAAACTTGGTGGATCTTTAAAGCTGGCACACTAAAAATTCATGGATTAAACGCTGAGTTTGATCTTAATTGTTTTATTTCCAATGCCTAACAGGGTCTGTTTTTGCCATGTTTTTTTACATTCGTTTGGTCATGCAGTGTGTGTGAAGTTTTATATTTTTTTGTTTTTTATTTTATACATTGTTGCTCATTTTCATATGTTGATGTTCATTTTATTTCTGTTTATGCTTAGATGATTTATTGGGATATTTTCACATATCCTCTGAGGCTTTATTATTATGACTTGAGGCATGTTCTCCTTCTTGTGCTTTTCTTTTTGTTTTGTTTTATGAATTTACCAGGTCAGCATGCATTATATGCTGTTGGCATAGTGTATATAATTAGATGTGGCTCTAGCCCTGAACATATACTAGTTTATGCGGTAATGAGGAACTCTTTTGTAATCCCCAGTATTGGGAAAGCCCTTTACCTTACGTAGACCTTTACGGTAATGGGAAGTCCCCTTGTGTATATAAATGTTACACAGACACTCCAGACCCCTGACGAAGTCGCGCTGGACGTAACGTACGTAGGGTGGAGCACCTGGCATCATCACTTCAGTGGAGCCAGACGGATGGGAGCTGCATTGCATCTGCTGTATTCAAGTACATTGAAGGAATCCCCTGGAGTCTTTTATGCTGGCTATTTCTTGCCATTGTGTGAGTACCTGTTTTTATCTAACACATTTTATATTTTTGGATGGTACGCACTATGTGTCTTCTCGGTCTGATGAGCATATCAACGACCTGAAAGGATCTATTTTACTCTGGTACTAGGGGCCTCCCTCCCTCTCTTAAGGGAAAACGCACTTGAGACCTACTCTGTGGGTCCACAGACCCAGGTGAGCACTCCTTTGTACTTTGTGCATTCACTTGGTGGAGGTGAAGGATTATCAAACAGTCTGTAATCCTGCACACTATAAAGTCTGCTTTGGAGGACTGCTCATTATTTTTTAACACATTGCATTGTTTGATTGGTTATCTGCACCGCATCGTTTGATACGTTTTGGACTTTATTTCACTGTGTATCAGGGTGGATAAAAATCGATGCTTTAAAAATAAATTTAAAAAAAAAAATCGGATTTCTATTTACATCAGATTATTTTGGATTTTTATCAAATGTATTTTAACAAAATGCTTTTGGAGTAAAAATATATCTAAAAGATAGCTTTCTATTTAAGATACATTAATAATTTAGTTTATTCAGCATGAAATTGAGCTTAGTTATGTACCATGAGGCTGTATATGCTGCAATATTCACATTTTTGGTGAACTCATTCAATAAATTCAAGCTCTGCAAGCTGAGATAACATGCACTGCATTGATGCATTCACACAATTTCACAATAAGTAACCAGGAGATAAATCATAAAACAAAGTTCAGGAATATTCCTTTATCCCATTGTTTTGCAAATCTATGTACACTTCAAACTGTATGATTGTTTGAAGAGAAATGCATCTGTATCAGGCTTAAAGTGAATGGGACTGTCGGTGAGTCAACAGCGGGTCAGAGGAGGAGACGCTGCGGGACAGAGATGACAGCTGCTCTTTAAAAATTATGATTTAACCCCTTTGTGACTGACGACGTACAGTGTACGTCGCCAGCATCGGGGCTGTTTAAACGGACTCCCGTCTGAATCAAATCCACCCTGCTGTGTATGTTAAGTGGTTTGAGTTCAGCCTATAATCATTGCTGTATTTTTCACTGTTTATATTTGATTGTTTTTTCAGCTCGGCACATTATTACATAAATGATTAGATTACTTGATTTTGCTTGTTTCATGGGCTCTGTGTGCTCTCCCATACCCGCTGATCCCAGCGGGTATGGGAGAGGACACAGACACCTGCAGCTGGTTTCCAGCTGTGAGGGTAGTACCTCAATCTCCCGCCAGCCCTACCCCTATCGCTCTGCTCTCCTACTCACTGGTGGCCGCTGCATGCTGCTGTCTGTGTCCCCTTCGATCCCCGCCGTGGGGGGACACAGACTGCTGCAACTGGCACCCAGTGGGGAGGAGATATCGCCCCCATGCTGCCATCACTGTCAGCCGCCATGCTCCTCCGTGCCAGTGCTGTCAGCCGCCATGCTCCCCCCGTGCCACCAATGTGTCCAACACCGCCCCCGTGCCCCCACCTCCGCTGGATGGCAGACTTGTAGCTGGAGACTTTCTCCTTCAGGTCCCTCCTTTGCTAATTGACAGCAGCGAGTGGACGGGTGCAATAGCCAGCCTGCTATTAGCTTTTGCAATTTAAAATACCCAAAATGCGGGCTGGCTATTGCTCCCAGCCACTGCCTGCTATATTTACGTTACGCAGCTAAAGCTATTGACATGGAAAGGTGACACTAGGGGTCACCTTAAAGAGAACCTGTCACCTCCAGTGTGCTACGGAAAAAAAAGTAAAACAAATAAAGTTAAATAAAATAACATTAAAAATAAAGAATAAAATATTAAAGTCCCCTGACCCCTTTGAATGTGCGCATACTTACAGAAACACAAGTCAGGTGCATCTACATACGAAAACAATGACTGCGCTACACATGTCAGGTATCGCTGTGTGCGCCAGAGTAAAAGCAATAATTCTCAGGCCAATATTCATGGCTACCACTGAACTATTAAACAGCTTTTATATTTTTTATAAAGGTTTGCTTATTTTATTATAATGGCTAATATAATACATACAATTATTTTTTTTTAAATGTACAATGGTGGGGAAAAAGTCATTTTTGGTTTCAGCCAGACAAATTTTGCTACAGGATGTGCCTTGTGGTGCCATTCATTTCAATGGCACCCCAAACGCACTTCCTGCCTGCTTTTGTGATCGCTCACACTGGAACCAAAGATGTGTGCATTGCAAAAAATGTGCAAGCAGTTTTTATTCTGATGTAAACCTTATGTTTGTAACACTCCCATTTGTGTATTTTATTTTAAATAAAATAGGGATGCACCGATACCGGTTTTTCGGTAGTACCGATATTATTTTTTGCTACTCGCCAATACCAGAAGTCCCATTAAGGAATCCAGGGGGCGTGTAATGACTCACCACCTGGCTTCCTGATTAGCCGGGAAGCCGTCCCTATGCTTCTCGTCACTTGGTGACAAGTAGGCATGGAGCCGGCTTTCTGACCAATCAGGAAGTCAGGCGCAGTGTAATGACACGGCGCCCGGCTTCCTGATTAGTCGAGAAGCCGGCTCTATGCTCCCTCGTCATGAGGTGATGAGGGAGGATGAAGCCAGCTTCCCGGCCAATCAGGAAGCCGGGCGCCGCGTCATTACACGGCACCTGGCTTCCTGATTGGCCAGCTTCCCAACCAATCAGGAAGCCGGGCAGAGAGTCATTACATGCTGCCCAGCTTCCTGATTGGCCGGAAAGCCGGGCAGCTTCCTGATACCGGAAGTATCAAGCTAGGTATCGGAGCATTTGGGTTAGTACGAGTACTCGGCATCGGCACTGATACTACTATCAGTATGGGTGCATCCCTACAATAATAGAGATGGTATTAATTTTTTTTATCCGATTAATCGAAAACATAAATCAGCCAACTAATCATTTATGGAACTAATTGTTAGTTGCAGCCCTAAACACGTGGTACCGTAATACTGTGTGTTCCGACTAAAAAAGTAGGGCATGCACTGCTTTTTTTTATTGCACCGTGTGACAGAAGATGCGGGAGACACAGAACACACACGGAGATCAGGAGTAGTTATATGCACCCTTTGGCGAAGGGGCTCTTTATTAAGAGGTCAACACACAGGGTTTTGTCCGGCACAGCGGGAATAAATGCACAGGGGCAGCAATCCGGCACAGAAAGGGTTAAGTCCACAGGTTCTCAGGCACCAATCCCGTCACAGAAAGGGTTATTACTCACTCAGCAGCTTGACCATTTCAACTTGCCTTACTTCCCTCTATTTCATGTGGAGGTCCCTTTAGGCACACAGCTAGAGCCCTGCCTTAGATCAGGCTCTGCTGTCAGTCAGTGTGAAGAGGAACTGCCTGCCAAGCCCGCCCACAGCTCTTCAAAGGCTGTGAGAGGCACAGGGGCAGAGGAACAGAGGCAGGCACAGGAGTTTGCTCAGCAACCAACCTCGCCTCCTAATGCCTATTGACTGGAGCCCAAGTGCCGGACACCCTGCTGGGTAGTTTCCTGTGAACTTTTAAACTCCCAGCAGGTGGAGGGAGAGACAGACTACTGTACAGCTCCCTGCAGCCTTTGATCTCCCGGCCAGTGTGGTCGGAGATCAAAGGATGCTTGCTGCTCTGCTAGGGGCCAGAGGTTGTGTGCCTCTGCTGGGGATGGGGGAGGTAGTGTGGCCAGACAGTAGTGGAGATTGTTCAGCTCCCAGCCACTGTGCCCGGAGATCAACGGCTGCTTGTTGCTCTGCTAGGGGATGGGGAGGGGGAAGGTAGTGCGGCCAGACAGTGACAGCCCCTTTCCCTTCTGTTTACAAGTGCCGACAAGGGAATATTCCCTTGGAGGCACTTGTAGGTGCCTTGATTTGCTATTGGGGATCCCCTTGATGGGATAGCACATCTGCGTTTTGATGCTGGCTTCCCCAATACTGGGTGGTGAAGTTGTATGGCTGCAAGGCCAAACTCCACCGCAAGAGCCGACCTTTGTCCCCAGAGACTCAATTCAGCCAGGTGAGCGGGTTGTGGACAGTGAGTATTGTAAATTCCCGTCCATAGAGGTACGGTTGCAGCTATGTTAAAGTCCACACAATGGCCAGGCACACTTTGTCGATGGTGGCTTATGCCACCTCCCTATCAAGTAACTTACAGCTAATGAACGCAATGGGGTGTTCCTCCCCTGCATTATTCACTTGGCTGAGGACCGCTCCCACACCATATGTGGATGCATCTGTCTGCACTAAGAAACTTTTGTTGTAATTAGGGGCTGCCAGAACAGGGTCACGGGCAAGAGCAGATTTCAGCTGGTTGAAGGAGAGTTTGCAGGCTGGGGTCCAGTTTACCATCCTAAGACTACAGGTGAAACTCGAATAATTAGAATATCATGCAAAAGTAATTGCAGTAAGTGCTGCAAAAGGGGCCCAAACCAAGTACTGAGTACATATGCATGCTTGTACTTTTCAGAGGTCCGATATTGTTCTATGTACAATCCTTGTTTTATTGATTGCATGTAATAATCTACTTTTTTGAGGTTGTGGATTTGGGGTTCTTGGGGTTTTCATGAGCTGTAAGCCATAATCATTACAATTATGACAAATCACGGCTTGAACTGTCTTGCTTTGCATGTAATGAGTCTATCTATTATATTAGTTTCACCTTTTAAGTTGCATTAGTGAAATAAATGAACTTTGCACGATATTCTAATTATTCGAGTTTCACCTGTATTCTTCCAGGTTAGGTCAGTCAGAGATTTCACCACGATGCTAAAATTGGGAACAAATTTAAGATAGTAACTTAGCAGTGCCAAGGAAAGACATTACCTGTTTTTTTGGTCAGGGGGGTGGGCCAGTCATTGATAGCGTGAACCTTTGCGGATTGTGGATGCATTTTCCCTCCCCCAATTCTGTGTCCTAGGTACTGCACTTCGGTCATCCCTAGCTGGCATTTGTCCGGTCTTACAGTCAGCCCTGACCTATGGATGCGGTCCAAGATGATCCCTACTTGTAGTAAGTGGTCCTCCCAGGTGTTGCTAAAGATTGTTATGTCATCCAGGTAGGCGCAAGCAAACTCTTGGCACCCCTTTAGAAGTTTGTCGACTACCCACTGAAAGGTGGCAGGGGCATTTTTCATCCCAAAGGGCATTACCAGGAATTCGAACAGTCCGAACGGAGTAATAAAGGTGCCATGCCTTCCTTGGTAAGGGCAATCTGCCAGTAGCCCTTGCTTAGTTCTAGTGTGTTAACATATTGGGTACTGGTCAGCTTGTCTAGAAGTTTGTCTATGAGGGACATAGGGTAAGCGTCACTAAGTGTGGTCGTTGAATCGTCTGAAGTCTATGCAGAATCTGGTCCTCCCATGCTTTTTAGGGACTAGTACAACCGGTGAAGCCCAGGGGCTGTGAGATGGCTGGATGACCCCCAGTTTTAGCATCTCCTCCAGCTCTGAGCGTATTGACTCCTTAACAGATTCAGGCACTCAGAAGGGTGCCTGTTGGATGGGTTTCTGTCCAAAAGTCTCTATGTGGTGCAAGGCCAGATCAGTTTGTCCTGGGGAAACCGAAAAGACAGGCATGTTTTCCCACCACTTTCTGCATCTCTCCTTGCTATTTAGACGTAACTGGGCCCCAATTGGAACTTGATCAAGGGAGGGGGTGGCTTTAGTGGCTTGCAGGAGGTCCAGCAGGGCCTACTCCTTGAGTTCCCCTGTGGGAGGGTGACAGATGGCTAGTACAGGTACTGTCCGGTTGTTATACTCCTTAAGCATGTTTATATGAACAATGTGTTGCCACTGACCCTTGGCATCTAGGCCGATGACATAGCTATTCTCATCAATCTTGCAACAAATTTGGTAGGGCCCCTCCCAGGTGTGTTGGAGTTTGTTATGGGAATGTGGGACTATCATAAGGACTTGTTGTCCTTCGGTGAACTCCTGACAGCGGGCCTTATGATCATACCATGTCTTCTGCCGTGTCTGGGCAGCTCTGAGGTAGGACATAGGGTACAACCGGAATGCCTGTGTCCTCAATAAGCCCTTCCCAATGTTCTCGCAACAAAGTCAAAGGGCCACAAAACCGCCTCCCATACAGCAAGTTAAAGGGGAAGAATCCAGTGGATTCCTGTGGGACCTCCCAGTCTGCCTCACTGTCCACAGCGTACTCTTGAGGGTCCCATTAAAGCGTTCACAGAGGCTATTGGTTTGGGGGTGGTATGGGGTGGTTCCAATAGCCCACACACTGCAGGTGCGCCATAGGGACTGTATCACATCAGATATAAACTTGGTACCTTGGTCAGTTCAAATTTCACTAGGGAACCCTACGCGGGAGAAAACAGTGATGAGGAGGGCTTCTGCCACCTTGAGTGTTAAGAGGCTGGACAAGGGAACGGCCTCAGGCTATAGGGTGGAGTAATCTACTACAGTCAGGAGGTACCGCTTTCCTGACTTACTAGGCTGGGCTAAGGGACCAATAATGTCCACAGCTACCCTCTGAAAGGGCTCCTCGATGATGGGCATTGGGCGTAAGGGGGCCTTGGGGTGATCTCCGGTCCGCCCCTCTCTCTGACAAATCCACGTCCAACAAAAGTGGGCAACAGATTGGGAGATGTTGTTTGCCAGGGCAGCCGGAAAAGCTGCGGGATTATCAGCTGCTTAGTCGCGTTCCAGGGCTGGTCTGGGGTGCGTGCATCTGTGACCCAATAGAGTAACCCTCTTTCCCAGATAATTCGATCTTTTCCCTCCCCCGTCTGTTCGCTGACCACGTGGGCAGGGTGAGGGACTGTCTGGGCCTCTTCATCCCATTGACCTTGATTGACTTGGCTCTGTTTCTGTCACAGACTTACTCGGCGTGTCCCCGCGCTCCAGCGAAGGGTCGTCTCGTGTGTGACGTCACGGCGGCTCCTCCCACGGGGCGCGGCTACCAAGGTAAAAGGTCAGCTGGTTCGTCGCTCGGCGTTCTCTCGTTGTGGAGAGTCGAGTGACGAACAGAGAACCCACAGGCTGCCCGTGGATTATCAACACAGATTACTGCACAGAACCACTAACTGGCGAATTGAGACTGCTACCCCGCTGTGAGCCCAGAACATTTCAGAGCACACAACCGCAAGTATTCTGGAAGTCTTTGCAAAACTTGCTGAACCTGCTACATGTGTTAGTGCTTGCTTGCATGTTGCTTATGTGTTGCTATCTCACACACACACCCAGTAAGCGTTCCCAGCTGATCCGGATTGCATCTCCTTCAGTTGGCTATACCTGCTAAAGAGACGTAGGACTGACACAACCTCTAAAACTGCCATATTAACCCTTGAAGGGTTGTGATAGTGCTAAAGTCTGTTGTCTGCTGATGAGTCTAATATTGGAGAGGATTAGATCTGTCCACATATTGCCCCCATGCTTGCTACCTGCTGATAAAACTGCATAGTGGTGCATCTAATTGTCTGTTGCTGAATAACCTGCCATTTACCTCCCCATTGGCTCTGCCTACATGTCCTATATATGCATCTGCTCTGTTTGCTAGAGATTAACCCTTAGCTACTCTTACTGCTTGTCTCCCCATTTGATACTCCGCACGCTGGTACCGCACATGTACAGCTTGCCGCATATGAGTGTGGGGTAAGGGGTACTACCTTTATAGCATCCTAGCTTATTCATCACTCCAGCCTAACAGGAAGTATATGATGAGTGCGATCTCCCTCTAGCAGTTAATGTAACTGGGAGTCGCTCACTGAACTTCCTTATCCAACAAAGACCCCATCGGTTCCGCAGCTGTGATCCAGTTAGATACTTAGCCCTGGTCCAGCCTTGACAGTTTCACAGCCCTGATGTACTGGCATCGCAGCTCCCGCAGGTTGTTGCCCAATAACACGTCAGCTGATAGTCCACTCATGACCCTGATCCGGCAGTTTTGCTCCCCAAATCCATAATCAAGACGGACAGAAGCCCTGGGGATGCATTTCCTTGCGTCTCCCGCCACCTCAATTGAAAACCCAGCGCCCTGTTCAATGTCTTCGGGTCTTACTACGCAGGGTCAGCAGTGGATTTCTCCCCATCAATTGAGATGTCGTGTAGGTGCCTCTGCATTTGTTCCAGGCAGAGGGTAGTGAGGGAGTGAACCCCGTAAACTCTTCGGGGTGTTGGCTTTCATGGGGGCCACTCACTCACTGGGAGGTGGTGGGAGATTTTCTTCTTGCTGCGATAGCTCAAGATAGTGAACAGGACGGGTGAGGATGGGGCAGCTGGCCTGGAAGTGTCCAGTTTGGTTGCATCCATAGCACAGATGATCCGATGACAGCTCTGGAGGTCGGGGCCTGTACGAGGATATTGGGGTAGTGCCTGGGGCTGAAAGAATGGGCCATCAGAAAGGCTGGGTAGAGGGATCTGCCAATGGCCATGCGTGGTTTTGGGCTTTAGGCGGATCGGTTACTAGCTTCTTCCATTGCGGCTTCATGTTGAGCACTTCGTCGGCCAGGGTAGCCGCCCTTTCCAGGGTGACGGGATCCCTCTCCCTCACCCACTCGCTTACCTCAGGCGGGCACTTGGCATAGAACTGCTCCTTCAGGAAAGTTTGGAAAATGTGTTCAACAGTAAGGGCCTGCTCACCTTTTAGCCAGCGTCGGCAGGCCTGTGATATCTTGTGAGCATACATTTTGAAGGAAGACTCCGAGTGACAAGACAGATCACTGAAGCGGATTCGATGAGTTTCTGGGGTCACAGCATAGTGCTCCAGGACAGTCCGTTTAACTGTGCCATAGTCCTGATTCCACTGGGGGTCTATTGTTCGGTATGCAGCGGCCGCTCCACCTTCCAGCAAGCCAACCAGATGACGCACCCAGTCTGCTCGGGGGACCCCAAGTAATTGGCATAAATGTTCAAAGTCCTGAAAAAAACCTTCCACATCGCCAGCAGCTTCACAGAAGGGCTTAAAGTCCTTACGAGTGCTACTTGGGGTGTCCAGTGCAAGAGTTGCTGGCTGGGGGATGGGGTCTTATCCTCGAGGGGCTCCAGAGATTTCCCTCTCATGAGCCCTTCGGATAACCTCCCGCTTATCGTCCAAGGTGGCTTTGGGCCCGAGGATGGCCTTCTCTTCCTCGTACTAGGCAACCCAAAAGCTCCTGTGGCTTAGGTGGTTCGACCCAGGGTTTCCACTCTTGGGTGGCAGTGGCACATCCGGGCTGTCACGAGGGTCTGCTTCCTCAAGAGCTTGAATCAGTTCCTCTTTAGATAGGCTTCTGCATTGGACGCTTATCGTCCAAGGTGGCTTTGGGCCCGAGGATGGCCATCTCTTCCTCGTACTAGGCAACCCAAAGGCTCCTGGGGCTTAGGTGGTTCGACCCAGGGTTTCCACTCTTGGGTGGCAGTGGCACATCCGGGCTGTCACGAGGGTCTGCTTCCTCAAGAGCTTAAATCAGTTCCTCTTTAGATAGGCTTCTGCATGGGAGGCCTAGTTCCCGAGGCCTCTCCTGTAAGCTCACCACAGTCCAGTTCCTGTATCCGCTACCCCTGGCCAGGTCCAGAATTGGGGAGCTTCAGTTCTCCATTATTTTCAGTGTTCTGCTCCCACTGCTTGCCACCAGTTTGTGGCGGAGGATGTGGGTGACGGAACACACACGGAGAGCAGGAGTAGTTTTATGCACCCTCTGGTAAAGGGGCTCTTTATTAAAAGGTCAATACACAGGGTTTAGTCCGGCACAGCAAGAATAAATGCACAGGGTTGCAATCCGGGAGAGAAAGGGTAAAGTCCACAGGAACGCAGCCTTTGTCTTTGGGGGCACTAATGGCGGGAATACAGGGCCCCCACTTGGGCGCAGTGCCGGGCACCCTGCTGGGCAAGGTTTCCTGTGAGATTTTGATCTCCCAGCCAGTGTGGCCAGGAATCAAAGGCTGCTTGCTGTGATGCTGGGGGTAGGGAAGGGGGCGGGGGGGGGCAGCCAACTGTGTGGCTCCCTGTAGCCGTTGATCTCCCGGCCAGTGCCGCTGGAGATCAAAGGATGCTTGCCGCTCTGCTAGGGGATGGGGAGGAGGAAGGTAGTGTGGCTGGACAGTGACACACCGCACACACGGTACTGCAGTGCTGCGCATTGCCGTGCAATCATAATTGCGGGTGGGAGGTGGGTTTGGGGTGCCATTCAAATTAATGGCAAAGCAACGCACCTCCCATACTGTTAACGCATGGTAGATGTGTTGTGCATTACTGTGCAATTAACGCACGGACCCGGTGTAAACGGGCCCTTACTGCATTATCTACCTATAAACATATAAGAACTAGACATGTGCACCAGCAAAACATTAATTTAGCTTAGTTTCGTTTTGATTTGGATTTTGCATTATTTTGTTTTTCGGATTCGGGTCCGAAATTTAATTTGTTTCGGGATTCAGATTCGGACGAAATTCGTTAGCGGTAGTCCGGTCGAAATTTTGTTTTTTAGCTGTAGTCCGGACGAAATTTCGTTGCAGCAAAATGACATTAGGAAAAAAAAAAATTTTTTTTTAGTTTGCAGAAGATGAAAAAAAAAAAAAGCATGAGGTTCCCCCCCAATTCATACCAGACCCTTTATGTCTGGTAGGAATGTTAAGAGGGACCCCCCCAAGTTAAAACAAAAAAAGTGCGTGGCGTTCCCCCCAAAATCCATACCACACCCTAGGTCTGGTAGGAATTTTAAGGGAGAACCCCAGCGATCGATTGCCCCCCCCCAATCCCTGTGCCTTACCAGGCCACGTGCCCTCAACATTGGGAGGGTGTCCCCATGCCAATGGGGACAAGGGCCTCTTCCCACACAACCCTGACCCGGTGGTTGTGGGGGTCTGCGGGAAAGGGGGCTTATTTTATTTAAATAAGATGCAGCCCACCACCCAGATGCAGCCCATCCCCCTTTTGAATAAGGGTTAAAGGGTTAAACCCATTCACTAAAGGGTTAAATCAAATAGTTAGTAAAAAGCCCAGACTTTTGATAAAATCCTTTAATTGAAAAAAAAACAAAGAGTCAATTTTTGACTATTCCTTTAATGAAAAAAAAAATGGCTCCATCAATGTAATCCAGTGTCATTAACGATGCACGACCCCCGCCGACCCGTCGCAATAAAAAATAGTCCGGCCGCAGGACGACCGTCTGATCCTGACGAAAACTCGCCGCAAAATGACATTCAGCCCGAAAGTAAACAGATGGGAGGAGCGAGCCGTGATGTCACGGCTCGCTCCGCCCATTTGACATTCTCAGCTTTCAAATGCTACATAGCAATCGGGAACTCCCCAGTGCTATTCGTGAGTTTCTGAATGCTATTCGGGTCTGTGAGCCGAGGTGTCATATGAAAAGCAGTATCGCACTTCGGCTCACAGACCTTAAATCGGGAATTTGCATTCGTTTTAGCGGTAATTCGGAATTCGGATACATCCGAATCTCCGAATTTCCGAACTTTCGTCCGAATTTTTCGGAACGAATCGCACATGTCTAATAAGAACTGTAGTGTAAAATACCTGGCAACTATACAGGGAAGAGGTCTGGGTAAGGTATGTGGTAAATGGGAGAAAATATGGGAGATTATGCAGGAAGATGAGATGAGAAGGGTAAAAAACAGGGTGACTTTCTGGACTTTAGGGTGAGTGGACTGCTGTAACAGAGGATGTTGACATTCTGTATTTATTTATCAACGTGCAAAGTAAAAGTGGCATCATATGAAAGAATGTATACATCTATCTAGCAATGATTATATGGGCAAATTAGCTTTGCTTTGTGCAAGAAGGAATATTTATTTTTTCCACTCTAAAACCCATTTTAGAGATGGCATTAAGATGACATCATGTTTCAGTGGCTAGGGCAGTGACAGACAGAGACATCCTGGAAAGGAGTCAATTCCCAAATACAGCTGATTTCTACATGGGAGGGGGTAACAGTGGGAAGAGGACCCCAAGGACACAGCTGCAAACAATGGCTGACTGGCACAGGCAGCCTAACAGATATGGGGTGGAGGAGGGAGGGGGAAGAGGGCTGACCTCAGGCATCACCACGCTCCCAGCTAAATAGATCATTACACACAGACTTCTGTTTACCACTCTACTAAATGACATAATCCTATATGCACTCACTGTATTACCCCCTATTACGCTGCACTGTCCCCTGAAATACTAACGCCTCCAACCCAACTCAAAGTGGCCATACATTGTTAGATTTTCGCTCGGATATTGTACACGTACGATCTTTTGAAGGGTAATCGAACAGTTGATGTTACAGCATTTTTGCTTTTGGTAATGTGAACAAAATTTGTCTTACAGTCAGGCTTGAAAACTTTTCTCTGACTGAACGAAATTCGATGAACGAAACCCAACTCATTCATCAACATTCTGCCCAGGAACACAGCACATGCTCAAAAGGAAAGCGCGTTTTTCTGAGCAGATTGACACATTGAAATAAATGGGCAAACACGTGTAAAATGAGCGCAAAAATTTGCAATATTATTGCATCGTACATTCCTAGGCATTTCCTATTTAGTAAATGGGTACAAAACGCGCTGTAATCTGCTAGAAAGAAGCTCATGTACTTTTTCCAGCGACAGGCATTTTTCTACGCATGTCGCTTCGCTCAGGTGTGAACGGGGGCTGTAAAATAAATGGGATTTTTTGCGATTCAGTGCGGGAAAAAAAGCCCGACAAAGCGTCTTGGTGTGAACGGAGCAGACTGCTGAGAGGTGCAGCACCCGCCTGTTCTTTGCAGTATTATAGAGCTGCAGCTAACGATTATTTTCAAAATCGATTAGTTAGCCGGTTATTAAGTTCGATTAATCGGTTAATCGGATACAAAATAAAATACATTTTAAAAAATGGCTCCAGTGATGAACTACTAGTTTGTATTGAGATTGCAGTCCATCAAAGGAGTAGGCTTGGAGCGGTGGAAGTAAAAAAGGAAAAAGAAAAGTGTGGTGTGCAATATAGTGAAATGAAAAGTGTAAAATTATAGAGCAATGAATGCAGAACGGCACCGGCTATAGAGGACTACAAATCCCAGCAATAGTACATTATACAGCGCAATGCAGAATACCATCAGCTATAGAGGAATACAACAAATCCCAGCAATAGTACATTATAGCTGGTGGTATTTGGCATTGCACCACCGTATAATGTATGGCTGGGATGTGTTGTATTCCTATATAGCTGGTGGTAAGCTGTATAATGTATTATTCCTTGATTTGTAGTCCTCTATACAACACAATGCAGAATACCATCAACTATATAGGAATACAACAAATCCCAGCAATACATTATACATACAGTGTATAATGTATTGCTGGGATTTGTATTCCTCTATATACATGTGCTGTATATTATACCATCAGCTATAGAGGACTACAAATCCCACTATCCCAGCAATACATTATAGAGCACCACGTTGGGTGCATGCTCACCTGAGCAGTCTTCCAGCAACTTCTTTCTGAGATCGGGTCTGTCTATCGGAGGCTGTCATCCACCCACACCTGCTCTTCCTTACTTTTTCTCCCCAGGTCCCTGTGCCGATCGTGGATTTGGGCGGGCAGTGAGCGTGAGGCGGGGAGAAGGTGAGGCGTGTGGATGCGGGCGGGCGGATCTAGCAGCGGCAAGCGTGAGGTGGGAAGGAGGTGTGGCACGCAGCGTGTGTGGAGCCGTAAACAGGGCCAACCAATCGGAAGCCGATTAACCACTTGAAGACCGGGGTGTTTCACCCCCTTTCCTGGCCAGGCCATTTTTCAGTATTCAGCGCTGCGGTACTTTGACTGACGTTTATTCCGTCATGCAACGCTGTACTGATACGAATTTCATACCATTTTTTGGGGACACATATATTGTAGGTACATGCATAAATTGAAAGTCATATGCCACTAAGCCAACTGGACATCAGAGCATCATCAAAGGCAAAGGAAAGGTGAGGGTTAGCGCATTTCAATGGTTAAACCATCTTTGTCAGAACCAAAACCATATCCAACAAGTCTGAGGGAAAAAACACTATTCAAATCTACTAGGTAAAAACCTGCCCCTTCCTGAGTACCTAGTGAGATTGCACTTTAACTCTTTCAATGCACCTGGAGTGCTCTTTATTTAGTATAATTTACCTTGAATGAAGATGTATTGAAAATGTCCCAATGGTTGTGCCGCCGGGAACCACAATGTAGTTCTCTCTGATCCCCTGACCCAGTGTCGCTGTTTCCATTCCGCACGAATGCGGAAGTAGTCAGGGACTTGAAATCAGAAGTTCAGGTGACTTGTTGTCAAGGAGATGAGTAGCTATCCGCACAACGCGGTAGTGAGCGGGTGTTCAGGTCTGTGAGTCGTGCATCCCGTCTCCATGGAGACATATGACTCTCCATGGACGGGGAAAGAGCTGGTCGGCAGAAGGGCAACTATATACAATACAGATGACGTGCAAAAAAATAAAAGATTAAAAGCATCCTAAATGACTGGATTGAGATCTCTAGTTCATGTACCACAATTGAAAATTATGTGACAGCAATAGTGTAAGAATCTGTCCTATCTATCAAAATGGACAGGAGGAAGGAACAGGGAGGATGTAAATTTGTGTAATGCAAAAATATCCAAGGAATGCGTAAC
>NW_017308427.1:61481-62141 GCF_000935625.1 Nanorana parkeri | reverse complement strand
TTAACAGTGTGTGTGAAATAATATATGTAACAGTAAATTTGTTTTTGTACAGTGATTAGGGGATAAAGATTAATTACTTGATTAATTATTAAGTGATTGTAAAACGGTGTTGATAAAGTAAATGTAATGTTTTGATAAATTGATAATGATAATAAATAAAAGAGTAAATAATAAATGTCAATCATGACCGATATGATTTGGAACTCATAAAAAGTGATAGCTTGAAGGGAACTGAGGTCACACCTTTTGAGTAGAGAACTATAATGAGTACTTTAAATAGGGGAAGGCGAAGATAATGATATGAATGAGAAGCTGGTGGTTTTTCAGCATTGCTGATTTTCATTATAATAGCTGGGACTTGTAGTCCTGCATAGCTGGTGGTATCCTTCATTGCTGTATAATAGATTATACAGCAATGTGGAATAGCACCAACTATGGAGGACTACAAGTCCCAGCAATACATTATAATGGGGCGGATGCTGGTGGTATTCTGTATAGCTGACTTATTATAATGTATTGCTGGGACTTGTAGTCCCGCATAGCTGGTGGTATTCTGTATTGATGTATGATGACGATACTGGGCACAGACCAGTATTATTGAGGAAACGCATTTATTTACAAAGTTTTTTGTTTAAATCGTTAATTGTGACCGTTAATAAT
>NW_017308427.1:56528-60631 GCF_000935625.1 Nanorana parkeri | reverse complement strand
TTAACAGTGTGTGTGAAATAATATATGTAACAGTAAATTTGTTTTTGTACAGTGATTAGGGGATAAAGATTAATTACTTGATTAATTATTAAGTGATTGTAAAACGGTGTTGATAAAGTAAATGTAATGTTTTGATAAATTGATAATGATAATAAATAAAAGAGTAAATAATAAATGTCAATCATGACCGATATGATTTGGAACTCATAAAAAGTGATAGCTTGAAGGGAACTGAGGTCACACCTTTTGAGTAGAGAACTATAATGAGTACTTTAAATAGGGGAAGGCGAAGATAATGATATGAATGAGAAGCTGGTGGTTTTTCAGCATTGCTGATTTTCATTATAATAGCTGGGACTTGTAGTCCTGCATAGCTGGCGGTATCCTTCATTGCTGTATAATAGATTATACAGCAATGTGGAATAGAACCAACTATGGAGGACTACAAGTCCCAGCAATACATTATATTACACTGGTCAACACACTTTTTCTGGCATAAGGTATTCCAACAGTTTTAAGGTAATTGTGGGGTGCTGATTCCAAATCTGGCATCAGTTTTTGTCTATCACATCAGGTTTTTGAGATATCAAATATTGCATTTTCAATAAAAACAGCAAATTTATGCTCATATACGAATAGCTATACAGGCATACATACAAGAATAAGATAAGATAAGATACTCTTCTTTCATTTTTACAGAGTGTCCTATTGGAATTGAACCATATATATTATGTTGTGAAGTAACACACATTTCAAACTCCTTTTACTACTGTCAATAAAAAGTCTCCATGCACTTGAATCATATGCGGGCAGTCCCATATTGAGAAGAAGCCCTTTAACATCATTACAATAAACAAGTTGACCATCTGAATGGAAGTACTTTCGCAGTGCTGCTTCTCTGTTACGATAAAAGGAGACACCAGTGCCGGGTCTGAGCAGTCCTTTCTCTGGCAGCCTGGAAGCCAACAATTCAGCAGACTGCTTTGGCAAATACAAATCTCTTCCAAAATCATTCAATTCAGGCTGACTAAACAGAGAAATGTTATCACAATCTGCATCAGATGGCATATATTCGATCTGAGCATCATCATCTGTAGAAGCAGGTAAACTGAGGGATTCAACATCAATCTCTGGTAGCTCAGTAAATACAGGCCCAGGTAATTCCTCACAGTGCTCAACTGGTCGTCTGGCAGATGGGATATCTGGGCTTAGTAAGTGGTGTTTGTTTTTCTTATTGAAACCTTTTACATTGACAAGGCAGAAGTAGCAGTTATCCAAATGGTTTGTAGGTTCTCTTCAAACCATTGACACACCAAACTTCAGCTTAGCATTCTTTCCTTTAGACCCTTGGTTCTTAACTGGCGGGTCGTGACCCAAAAGTGGGTCGCGACCACATGTCCAGTGGGTCGCCACATGCCTTCCACTTTTCTAGGTGAGAGGCTCCTCAGCCTCCCCCTAGCGCAGCACTGTCAGTTCTCGCACCGAGCAGCCTTTCAAAAATATGATGCCCGGTGCCGAGTATCGTTGTGAGGTGGGGCTTTGGCCGCGAGGGAGCTCCATCCATACGTGCATTGATTACAGCTCATCACATTCTGGCTCCCGGCACCTCTAGGGGTGCACACGGGAACTTTACAAGCAATACACATATGGATGGAGTTCCATCACAGCACAGCAGCCCACACTGCACCCCAGGTTGAGGATCCTCTCCAATTTCCGTAATGGCAACACAAACGCACCTCCCACCCACAGTTCGATCGCCTGCATCGGAAAGGGCAACATGGAGCATTGCAGTGCAACTTGGGCCACGACTTAATGACCGAGGACAAATGTGGGTCCCGAGGTTACACAGGTTGAGAACCACTTCTTTAGACCATGATCGCAAAGTTTCAACACAGGTTTTACACACTTTGTGAGGAGTCCAATTATTGACTTGGTCTCCAAGACGTGCTTTAAAGTAGGCAAGATAAACCTTCTTGACAAAAGGTATTGATGTTGCGCCTTTGATTCTGCAAAGTGAAGCTGCCACAGATGTAGCAGAAGATATCTGGGTCATACTGCATTTCCTTCTTTCGGATGTTGTAGCCATTGTTAGATCACGCCCCGCAGAAGGAAAATATTAAATAAATGTGGATATCTACATAAAATGATATTATAAAACACACTATCCTAAAAATACAGCACCATATTTTAACACTAAAGCAGTCACTGACTCGCAACAACTTGCAATCATACGTGACAAAGAGTTCATTTTGGTAAAATCAATGAAAATGGGGTATGCCGATATCATAAAAATTAGATGTGATAGAGCAAATCTGAGATCGGATTTGGAATCAGCACCCTGAAATTAATCTAAAACAGCTGCAAAGGTCCAGGCCAGAAAATGTTTTTGCTTTTTTGTTGACCAGTGTTATTAAGTAGGGATGCACCAGTGCCAATACTGGGCATTTTCACAAGTACTTGTACTCGTGAAAATGCCCCGATACTAAGCGCAGATGCAGATACCGGTGTTCTGTCGAGAACGCCAACCTAATTTGAATTTGACGACTGCAGCATCTGCGCTTGCGCACAGACCAGTATTATCGAGGAAACAGGCATTTATTGACAAAGTATTTAGTTTAAATTGTTAATTGTGACCGTTAATAATATGCCATCCATCATTTAAAACAGTCACAATTAGTAATTACAAACGAATACTTTGTAAATAAATGCCTGTTTCTTTGTCAATCCCATCTGTGTGCAAGCAGATACTGGGTCGGCGTTCTCCACACTGGCACTAAATTTTTTAACTGAAGTGGCTGCCTGAGGTCCCGAGCTTGCTGGGGACCTTGGCAGCCTTCCTGTAACCACACGTTGCCTGTTTATTGTGCCTTCCCATGGCGGTGGGAGTGCCTTCATGGTTTCTAGTTACGCCACTGAATATAAATTTAATTTTTCTTTTTATTGTAGGTGTGTATTAAAAAATAATAAATATAAATAAATAAATGCTGTGGAAGGAAATAAAATAAATTGGTTTAGTAATATTAAATATGATGTAATTTTTCTCGGTGTGTACATAACTATAATTTTGTTATATATTTACTTTTATTTCAAACACCTTTTAGTTTTATTGCTGTGAAGCTTTGTGATATACTCATACACACTGCACTTTACTGTGAGTTTTATTGCCTTTTAGGGCCCAAGAAAATACTTGCCAAGGGTCAAATCAGTATTAAAGATGGGCCTGGCCCATTGGAAGGGTCAGAAGCCTAGGGTGTGGGGGTGCTATGCCCTGGAGAATTGTCAAGATACCCAAAGAGAGGGTATTATGCCCAGGAGAAAGGTGAGGGGAGGACAGTAGACAGATCTGTACCCAGGAGAATGGGACACCTGGGGAAGGGCCTTTTCTAAAGAGGGGGGTGGCACTCCCTGTAAGGGAAGGAGCCTTTATTGTATATCATGTAGTGAGCTAAAAATCTGCCCCTGGTTAGACCCTCCACATCTGCCTGAGACTCTCCACATCAGGGGCCTAGCCTCCTATGGGGTGGCCTGCTGCACCTACCCGCTGGACCACAGTCTGATGGGAGGGGGTGCCAGCCCAGTGGCAAACACAATTAAACCTGTGACACACTGAATGCGGAGCTGCGCAACAAAGGGAACTGGGGCTTTGCGTGCAGTGTCTAGCAATATCCTGTCCCGAGTTCAGCTAGGCGAGAGCAGAGTGTGGCGATATGAAAAATCTCATCTCTAGCCAATTCGTCTTGTACGTATAAATCTGCGCATCAGGATGCGGATTCAAGCGTGCAGCCAATCAGATTCCCTCAGACAAAAGCATCTGGTGAGAGAGAAGAGAGGTCCGCTTGGTAAAGTTTTCCTTACTGCATAAGTGTTCTTTCTGTGACATACTGTATGGCACGGATGAGAGATATGTAGTAAGAATTAATATGATATGTCCATTAAATAATTACCACTTCCGGGCCACAATACATCTTTAGACATCGGCCCGCAGAAGTGGCTAAAACAAGAACACGGCTGCTGCTGTTCTTGTTGATATTTTTAACAGCCAGCGATGGCCATTAATGTACAAGCGATCCGGTGTCTATACAGCCGCCGAATCGTTTGTACCA
>NW_017308427.1:56089-56510 GCF_000935625.1 Nanorana parkeri | reverse complement strand
CTGCGAACATCGGAGTGAGAGCAATAATTCTAGCTCCAATACTTGTTTGATAAACATTTGCGCAAATACCGTGCGACATTAAAGATTGCAACTAGGGGGGCGTGTCCTGCTCATGGCGGAGTAAGCAGCAACCTCAGTGAGCTCCGTGGGTTTGACTACTTATACGCTACTTATACCGACTTATACCCCACAGGTTTGGACTCCAAACAATGTCCAAACGCAGCAAAGAGGACAAGCCTGCTTCCCAACGGAATACCCCCTCGATGCAAGAATTTTTCACCTCCACACGTAACAGACCTCGTGGCCGAGACCAATCCATCATGGCCCCCGAGCCCCGTCTCCTACGCACGCCACGAGGCAATGCCCGTTCCCGATCTCCTGCTCCCCGGGAACCCCGCTCTGGGGCGCACTCATACGACTC
>NW_017308427.1:55750-56007 GCF_000935625.1 Nanorana parkeri | reverse complement strand
TTTGATAAACATTTGCGCAAAAACTGTGTGACATAAAAGATTGCAACTAGCATTTTTTTTATTCTACAGGGCCTCTGCTTTCAGAAAATATATAATTGTCTGGGGGTTTGAAGCTGTTTTCTAGCCAAAAATGTATATTTTATCATATGTGCAAATAGTAAGAAAATGCTCTGGGCAGCAAGTAGTTAAACATTTAATTAATATTTAATAAATAATCAATATTTAATAACCAATATTTAATAATTAAATAAGTAATA
>NW_017308427.1:41221-54973 GCF_000935625.1 Nanorana parkeri | reverse complement strand
TAAATTAATAAATGTACTAAACAGTTATTAATATTAAATAATATATTTTTTTTAATCTGAATAACCGAAAAAATGATTGTTAGTTGTACCTCTAATGTTTTTATATGTTTCTCTCTCTTGAAAGAGCAACCGCAACCAAAACATTTGTTTGGATAGAGTGGTAAGGGATTAGAACACCTGCCAGATTTTGACAGATAATTACAACCCAAAACACCTCTGTGACAAGTTAATTGGCCATGCAGGGTCCAGTACTCACCAATAAAGAAACAAAAAGTTTACACCTCCTTTTTCCACAGAATCATTGCATTGGCTACTCTAGTTGTCATAACGGGCTGCTTAGCTGTGCAGCATCACCAAAATATGCAATCACCAGTCCCTAAAAGAATTACATATCTGTGCATCAATTTGCACTCCAGAAACAGGAAATTAGCTTATTGCACATGCCAATGCATTCCAGGAACTGGAAGTGACTTGTATCTAATGCAAATCAGCCTAAGAGCAAAGAAGACCTATCTAACCTATAAGAAACTACATAGACTAAAAAATTATATTGCAGGGGGAACAACATGACCTTAATGGAAAAAGAATACAAACCCCAAAAAAGGGAAAGAATAGATCCCTCACTAAGGTAAAAAAAAAAAACATTTTTATACCAAAGTAACAATACAAAATAAGATAAAAATAAAAGTAAACTATCTTGAACCTTTGAATAGAGGCACAATTCGATCTAATAAAAAAGGGATAGAAGTTGATCCTGCATGGGTACAACAGTCACATAGGCAAACAAGTGATAGTTGCAACATATCAATATGGTGGAACTAGTCCGTAATGGACACTAAAGTCAGGACACAAAGAGCAAACAGGTCATAAAAAAACTAGGTAAACGTTCTGTCAGGAAGCACAGGAGTGACAACATGGTAGTAAGGCCTCTCAGGGGTTTGTATTGCCATCTGTATAGCTATAGCTATCTGTGTATCTGTATAGTTAAGTTTGTTAGCAGCACACCATGGTTCAATCTTCAAGCAGTGATCATTTTATTGATGCACACACATCTTGTCACATTGCAATGTTTCGGGGCCACTCAGGGTTCCTTCATCAGGCATGACAAAGTGTTAAATAATCATGAGTGTTCTTGAATGGTTTTTCCTAATTGGCTAATAAACTTTGGTGGTGTGTATTTAACTCACGATGAATTATAACACTGTGTGCATCAATAAAATGGTCACTGCTTGAAGATTGAACCATGGTGTGCTGGTGAATGCTATACTATTTGGATCTGAAGCGGCGTCATCGGCAGTCACTACAGCACCCACCAAAAGGGATACATCAGTAAGGAATGAGGTAGGATTCTTCTGCATTTTAATTGCTATCCAAATCCCCAGGTAGATTCACCTTCTCTAGCTGTCCTGGTGACCACAATCACAGAGAATGAAAGAAAATCCCAAATGTTGGAGCTGCCACCTGAACAGGAAGTGAGGAATTCTTCGGAAGAGAACATTAGTTCTGGTGACAACCAGGATTTTTCTCACCAGTGGGACACAGAATGCAAAAAACTGACAGGGCTTATAACCTAATCTATCCAAATGAAAACAAATTTGTGGCTTTAGTTCTACTTTAATGATATATCTGAGTAGAGTAAGCGACAAATGAAGTAAGCGCACTACTCTGGTGATGTGAGGTGTGCTTAAGTAACTAGTGGTAGGGGGTGTGCTGCTTCCTTGAGCCGGGAGAGGGACCCTGCTTGTGCACAATGAAAAGGAATTGAATAGGAAGCTCTACTGCCCTATTAGTTGTAAATATAAACATAGATGTATTGTACAGGTATGGATATAGACACAAACACAAGTGTATGGTGATAAATATGGTGATAATAACACAGATGCATTGAACCCAATTGGACATTCCATGTTACACCAGCCCCAGACGGAGACCATTCCACTAACGTTTTTTACTCCTGATAGGCGTCCCACTGGACAGAGTAACGTCTATCCTACTAACCACCAACGAATCAGCAAATAGTGAGTCATTTCTCCCATGTCCCTTTTTATTTTTGTTGGTCACTACAATCCAATTGGGTTCAATGCATCTGTGTTATTATCACCATATTTATCACCATACACTTGTGTTTGTGTCTATATCCATACAATACATCTATGTTTATATTTACAACTAATAGGGCAGTAGCACTTCCTATTCAATTCATTTTCAATTATATATCTGATGCCCCTAAAAAACATTTTTCACAGGAAAGATGGTCCAAATATATTACCTGCCTCATTATGGGAAGCCCATAATGTCATTATTAGTGGCAAGTTGATAGCTATAGGTACTAAACAAAAAAAAGGAACAATTCTCACACATTGAAACTCCACTTCAACATGTAAGAATTAGAGAACGCACAAAAAACACCCACATATCCCAACACTGATCAGACCTGATTAAGAAACAGAACTCTTCATGGGGTACAACAGAGGTGTGCATGTAAACCCAATAGAACTTTGCAAAAGTGTAGGCAGAGGACCAGGTGGCAGCCCTACAGATTTGGGAAACTGAAGCCTGATGCTGGAAGCCCCAAAAAGCACTAACACTCATAGAACAGTGATCCTTTAAAAGAAAGGGGAAAATCTAATGTTCAACTCATAGGCCTGAGGCCCGATATCCACCGAGCAATAGTAGAATAAAAAGCCAGCTGCCCCATACGGTGACCCTCAGAAATGAGCAACAGGGAGTCAGACATGCAGATGGAAGCAGATAGGAGGTTTCGAAGCAGAACATAAGGATGGCAGGACAATGCCCTGGTTAAGGTGGCAAAAAGGAAGCCCTAGGCCTGAGGACTAACTTATCATTGTGGATTGCCAGAAAAGGCTATTAACAAGTAAAAGGCCATCAATTCAGAAACACACCTTCAGAAACGGAAGCACAGCAGAGCCACTGGTTGAGCAGACACGTGCTGGAGTGGGAGCTGAGCAGGGATTGGACAGGGGCGATTGGAGTGACTGAGCAGACAGGAGGAGCAGGAGTGACAGCGGTGCTGGTGACAGGAGCGGGCTGCTGAGCAGAATGGAGCAGACGTGAGAGAGGGAGCGGAGCGATGCTGGTGACAGGGTCGGGTGCTGGTAACAGGATCGGACGGCTAAGCTGAGAGGAGCAGGAGTGAGAGAGGGGGCTTATAGAGTGGAAGCCGAGCGGTGACTGGTGATCGGAGCAGCTGAGCACACAGAGAAAGAGCGGTGAGCTGAATAAATTGATTTGAATGGATCTGAATACAGAGGTGAGCTGAATTGAGCTGAGCGGTATTGTGAGGACGTGTGGACGGAACAAACGGTGGAGAGAGGCGGTGGTGTTGTGAGGCTACTAGAAGGGGGCACGAAGCTGTGTGAGCAGAGGACAGTGTGGCATTGCTTGTCTGAGAGGGCTGGGCTGAGCAGAAGCTGAGTGGGGTTATGAGTTGTGAACGGGACAGGCTGTCTGGTTGAAGGGCTGGAGCAGAGATCCATTAAAGGAGAACTATGGGGTCAGTGTTTTTCCCCATAGTTCTCCTTAGGGTAACGGGAGGACACAAACTAGCGTCCTCCCGTTACCCTAAGCTCAGTATACCGCGAGCTACAGCTTCCCCAGTGTCCCTGTGCCGATCGTGGATGTGCGCGGGCGGTGAGCGTGAGGCGGGGAGGAGGTGCGGCATGTGGACCGTGGATGAGGCCGGGCGGGTCTGGCAGCGGCGAGCATGAGGTGGGGAGGAGGTGTGTGGAGCCGTGAACAGGGCCAACCAATCGGAAGCCGATTAATCGATGATTTAAAAAGTTGACAACTTTTTCAATAATCGATTATGTCGATTGGTTGTTGCAACCCTAATTCCAACTGTATACCATACTAGATTCAGCATTCCTTAATGGGGTGCAGTAGAAACTAGGGCTGTCCCGATACCGATACTGGGCATTTTCAGGAGTACTTGTACTCCTGAGAATTCTCCAATACTAAAGGTCGATACCGGCCCTTTAACCCTTTCACTGCCAAGGACGTATGGCATACGGACCTACAAAAGTGCTTCCAGCTGGCCAGGTCAGTATGCCATACGGACCTGGCATTTACAGTTCTACTATAAGCTTTAACAGATCAGCTGCCGAAGTCCTGTGCTTGTGGGGATCTCAGCAGCCTGCTGGGGACCTGGCGGTAGCCAGGGCCGGCCTTAGGCCTTTAGGCGCCCCCGTGCGAGAAAGCTTTACAGCGCCCCTCAGTGGCCACACCCTTTAGTGGCCACGCCCCCGTAACCACACCCATTCCCACCAATATATGCACCATTTAAAGACTCCTATTTTGTTAAGCCTCAAAGAAACATATTATGGTAGCTGTCCTTGAAAGTGCCTGTCCGGCCACATATCTCCTTCCCGGCACAGCCAAGGACAGCCCCACACTGAACAAACAGCCCCAGACACAGCAGAAAACCAGTGCCCAATTTTCCAGCCCAGCGCCCGATCATTCAGCTTGGTGCCCGTCCGCAGAGTCCCACATGTAGCCTGGGAACATCTGTACACAGCCTGGTGAGATCTCTGTGCAGCCTGATGAGATGCAAATGCAGCCCTGGTGGGATCTGTACACAGCCTGGTGAGACGCAAATGCAGCCCTGGTGAGATCTCTGTGCAGCCTGGTGAGAGGCAAAAGCAGCCCTGGTGACATCTGTACGCAGCCTGGTGAGACACAAACGCAGCCCTGGTGAGATTTGTACACAGCCTGGTGAGATCTGTGTGCAGCCCTGGGGAGATGCAAATGTGGCCCTGGTGACATCTGTACGCAGCCTAGTGAGAGATAAACGCAGCCATGGTGAGATCTGTGTGCAGCCTAGTGAGACGCAAATGCAGCCCTGGTGAGATCGGTGCACAGTCTGGTGAGACGCAAATGCAGCCATGGTGATATCTGTACACAGCCTGGTGAGACGCAAACACAGCCCTGGTGAGATCTGTGTGCAGCCTGGTGAGACGCAAACGTGGCCCTGGTGACATAAGTGCGCAGCCTGGTGAGATGCAAATGCAGCCCTGGTGAGATCTGTACGCAGCCTGGTGAGATGCAAATGTAGCCCTGGTGAGATCTGTACACAGCTTCGCGAAAGGCAAACGCAGCCCTGGTGACATCTGTATGCAGCCTAGTGAGATGCAAATGCAGCCCTGGTGAGATCGGTGCACAGCCTGGTGAGATGCTGTAAGGAGATCAGGGGACGGACGAGAGCGGCTCGTGTGCTTTCCACTGTGAAACGCACCAGGAAGACGCCGTAGTCACGCCCCTTCGATAGCACTTTCAGGCTATTTAAAGCCTTTCTCAACGGTAGCAGGGCGTTCCACTATTGAGGATCGAACGCCCTGCTACTACCCACAGTGAGGCTGCTTCCTGGAACCAGGACCCCTTCTAGGCCGCCTGACCTTCTCCACAAGGAAACTTTGAGGGAGACCTGGAATTGCCTAAGGACTATCAGCATAACCTCTCTTCTGAGAAACCGCAAGTACCCTGCCTCTGTGGTTGCAGGATTTCTCATGCCATACAACGTCATGACTTGTTTTGCTCAAATGACTTTACTCTGAGATATTGGTTGATCTGAAGTTTATATTGTGACCCTGCTGATCTGAAGTTTATATTGAGACATTTCAAATCTGAAGTTGATACTGTGACATTGCTGACCTGAAGTCTATACTAAGAGATTGCTGTTCTGAAGTAGACTGTGATATTGCTGATCTAAAGTTGATACTAGTTCACAAATAGTGTTGCCTGTGATCCTGTTGTATGAACTACCGTTCCCATCACGCACTCACCTTAATTGAGATTCTATATCATTTTTACCAACTCAGCAATTGATGTGGAATTAATAAGGAATAACACTGCTAAAGACACTTTGTTTTCACACGGCGTATGATGCAAGAGCCTCTAACTCACCGTTAGTTTGTGAGTGACGCCAGAATAGCCATCAATCCCACTACTTGTGGGTCACAACACCTACCTCCGCAGTTGAGATCCTACCCTTAACCTCTGCTTGCACTGGGCGTTACAGATGCAAATGCAGCCCTGGTGAGATCTGTGTGCAGCCTGGTGAGACGCAAATGTGGCCCTGGTGAGATCTGTACACAGCTTCGCGAGAGGCAAACACAGCCCTGGTGACATCTGTATGCAGCCTGGTGAGACGCAAACGCAGCCCTGGTGAGATCGGTGCACAGCCTGGTGAGATGCAAATGCAGCCCTGCTGAGATCTGTGTGCAGCCTGGTTAGACGCAAATGTGGCCCTGGTGACATCTGTTCGCAGCCTGGTGAGATGCAAATGCAGCACTGGTGAAAAACTGCCCTAATGTAATATCTCTACAAAGCAAGCGGAGTAACTTAGTAAACATTTTAGTCAGTGAGCGGTCTCTATCATACTCTCTCAGCAACTTAGAGATGTGTATGAGACCGGTAACATCATGTAACCGTTGTTGGTTTATGGGTTAATCAGGATCCCCGAGCTCTCTCTGAAGTGGTTGACCCCACCTTATCTGTAGCCCAGGTGACCAGAGGTGGACCAGCCAGTTAAGGGGGTGAGTATGCTACCTTAATTTGAATTAGAGTGCAACTTTGTGTAGTATCCCCTTACATAGCACCACTGATGTGGGGAGTCACTGGTAAGTAATTACAGTTCATGTTAGTCATTGGTGTGGAAAAGGATATAATCTACAAGTTAGTGGTGACTGCAACAGTTCCTCCAGTAAAGCAAGACAATATCCTGACAAGTGAGCTAGAAGCGAATAGTAGTTTAACCACAGGTACTTGCAGTTATGGAGGTCTCAGCAGTTTGTTACATCAGAGGGTGGTAGCATGTAGCAATGAGGCAGAGCTGTGCCACTATCAGCCCAGGTACTTGCGGTTCAGAGGCAGGAGGCAATGTTCGGCAGGGTTGCAGTCCTTCCGCAGCAGTTGGAACAGTAGTGGTGACAGCTGGTAAGGAGCCTGGTCCCTCGTTTGGACTGCGGATGCAGAGAGTGAATCTTCAGTGTTCACCGTCACAAACAGTAGGACGCCGAAGATTCGTCTGGCCGCGGCTTAAGGAGGCTTGTGCGCGTGGCCCGGAGGGAGGAGCTAGGTTACGCAATGCGGGGCCCCGGAACTATATGGGGTAAGTCTCTCATTAGTATTTATTGTTTTAGAAAAAATGTCACATGTTCCTTTAAGAAAAAGTGTCGGTAATTGGTATCGGCAAGTACCTGAGGGAAAGTACTTGTACTTAGTCTTAATAAAATGGTATCGGGACATCCCTAGTAGAAACCACCATTGTGACAGCTATAAACAGATTGGGGAGAATTTATAAAAAGTGGAGCAGTTGTCCATGGTAAGCAATCAGTTTCTCTTTCATTTTCAACACTTAACTGACCAAACAGAATCTGGAGCAGCTGCCTTTGGCAACCAATCGGCTTCTCTTTTCAGGCTGATCCAGTTTTTTATGAATTTCCCTCATTGTCAGCGCACCTTATTACTAATGCCTTTATGAAGGAGTCCTACACAGCTCCCAAACACTGACATAGTTTACATTATGCTACAGTAAACCGAACTAATGGGGATAATGTTATAGCAGTCTATTCCTTGTAGCCTCCCTGTTAGCATTAAATTGGAAACAACCATCACCCCCTGCTAAAACGGAAACTAATTTAATGTATAAGATTTTAAATCAATGGAATACCTATAAGCAAGGATCACCTGTAAATCAGATTCACAGGTAAGCTGTGTGTGTCAAGACAATAGAATATTTATATATTTTAGGTTAAAATACTTTCACCAACACTGCCCTGTTTGTGTGTATATATAAGATCATTAGACTGTGTGTTCCATTGGGATTTCAGTGGTGTAAAGCAAATCTGATCAGAGAGAAATAGGGACTATTGCTGACCTCCTGAAAATGCTAGAAGTCTGTGTGTGTCTCACTTATATTCAACACTTTGAATAACTTAGCTATAGAAGGCATTAAAGCCACCATGAAGACGCAACTTCTATTCTGCATAATTGCTTCAGGTCAATCACTAGAAAGTAAGGAAGCCATTGCAATTAGCACTTTCAAAAGGAGGGGGCTCACTAATGGCAGCCTCCATATACTCCAGTACATTATTCCTAAAGTCTCACTGCCGTTGCCGGTCCCGAGATCCGCTGTGCGCGATGCGGCCGGGACCAGCACGGCTTTGCGACAGGGGATCAAAGGGGGATCAGTACACGTTCTCCCTTTGATCTACTCTTCAGTCTCGGAATGCAGGAAGTGATGTATATTACATCACTTCCTGCATTCAGTGTCACTTTCCAGCTACAGAAGTTGATGAAACAGATCTCTGCTTCAACAGCTTCTCTGGGGGTCCCTAGGTCTTGGAGACCCCTGATGTCTTCATAAAGAGGACCTGTCATGTAAATTGACTATCACATAGGATGCTTCTTAGCCCCCCCCACCCATGTGATAGCAATAAAGTTGTGTAAAAAAAAGTAATACAAAAATTAAAGAATCATAAAAAAATGTAAAAAGGAAAAAAAAATTTGTTTAAGTCCTCTGCCCCCACATACACATGCAGATATGCGTCAGGTGCGCCTACGTGCGAAAACAACGATTGCGCCTATTGTGCCGCACATGTTACATATAACCCGCGAACGTCGGAGTAAGAGCAATAATGTAGGGCCAAAAATTACTGATAACACTAAACTGATGAGCGGTAAAAGCTTTTTAAGCGTCGCCTATGGCCAAAAGTGTGGTCGTTTTTTGCGACTTTGGTGCGCACGCAATTTTAAGGCTTTGACATGTTTGGTATCTATTCACCCGACGTGACCCCGCCTTTTACGTTTTATCAAAAATATGGGTAAGAATAGATGTTTTATAACATAATGGGGGGAAACTTTGTTTTCTTTTTTTTTTTTTATTTACTGTACTTTTTTATTATATAGTAAAAAAATAATCCCCCCCAGTGGTGATTTTATATACCACCAAAAGAAAGCTCTATCTGTCCCCAAAAATTTTTAACATAAATTGCAGGCTATAGTCCGGTCATGCTGACTGGTGACATTTTTGACTGACTGGTGAGACACCCTAAAATGTTTCAAGCATACATACATACATACATACATACACAGTACATATAGAATACACTCTCCCCCATATAAAATAATAGAAACCCCTTCCCCCTGCACACCCACATATAGCATTAAATAAGTAAAATACAGAGCCCCCTCTCCTGCTTACCTTTTTGCAGGGAGGAGGCTGCCAGAAGGCAGATCGATCCCTGGTGCTCTAGTCTCGATTAGTGAGGTCTGCTGCAGACCTCACTAATACATCCTTTCTTTCTGCCGGGGCTCAGAACTGAGCTCCAGCCGAAAGGATGTCAGTGCCGGAGCTGACAGGAGCAGCTCTGCGGTCACCTCGTACCTAACTTGTCAGCTGGCTGCGGGCCACATAGTAACGGCTCGCGGGCTGGTACTTTAAGACCGCTGCTCTACAGATATGTAAGATATGTAAAACAAACTTAAAAGGCAAGCTTGGAAAAAACAAAAGTTTACATAAATAAGTGACACTATCAAAAGATAAATCTTTGTTTCTAGACAAAATACTTGTTTATTGAGTGGCACGCATTGAAACTTACTGAACAATGTTAGGGTGCTGAGATCAGCAATTCCTAAACTAAGCAGTTTCCATCCAAGCGGAAGGACAGGAAAAAGACATTGCTGACAGTCATAAAACTAGGAAAATAAGCACAAGCCTAAGCACAGGAACTGGTCCACACCAAATGCCATAACCATTGTCATTTCCTGTGCCATGAATGCATTGTGATGAACATACCTTGTAAACACAGGCACACATATACACATTCTGTATAATGGTTTTAATGTGGTATGCATCTTACCCTGTGATTTGACTTGGTTAGAAACATAGACTCCAAATCACTGTACCTTGAGCTTGCAAACTAAATATAACAGGGTTCTGGTGCGCTGCAATCCACTCCTACCACTTTCTCCCAGCACCAGTTTGGCCCCTGAGGGCCAGACATACGTCTCTGCATGACAGACATGTCTGCTAAAATTGAAAATCCACTTGCATGTGTCAGAAGTACTGCCCGCATCCTAAAGTTGTCTTCCTTTCATGCCAGGGATACATGCAGAACGAGTGTTGACACAGAAGACAGGGTCTAAGAGATACACAAAGACACAAACCAAACACCAAGTGTCAAGGCTCAGCTGCTTTGTGACAGATGAACTGTACACGAGGGAGAAAAACAGCTCCAGGCTAACACAAGGGAAACCAGCTACACATTTTACACAATAAAGGCAGGACGAAAAGTGACAAAATATATTAGGAGATTAAAAAAAATAGGTGATTGGAGAGAAAGACAGTCACAATGAACACAAAGGGAGAGTCAGAGTCAGTCAGACATGGACAGACAAATGGGAAAACTCTTTGCTGCCTGTAAGGCAGCTGCCACAGGCTCGTACCCCACCCTACATTTTCTATCTCTCCAAACGCCCTTTGTTAGTCTCTCCTCACACCCCGGAGCTGACAGCAGCATAAATGAGGGGCTGCCAGAGAAATAGAAACCTGACCATCAGCACGGCCCAGGCTGTTTGCTCATACCACTATATGTGCTCAGTATGCTTATCTATGACAGGATACCCATTTCACTGTGCCAAGCTGTCACTCATTCACAGGTAATTCCAAGCAATGCAAAAGTGAAGTGTGCTAACTGTGAATTATTAGGCAGGAGTGCTAAAGGAGCACCTCACGGCCGGTCAGGCAAACTGTGTGCCCGACAGCCTTAGAGGACATCTGTCAGGGATTCATGAGGTTAGACAGTTTTGTAAAGGTCTTGATCTTGTAGGGTCACTCTGTGTTCTATACACACTGCAATCAAAATTTGCAAAAACAATCACCAAGTACAGAATTGTTTTTAAGTTTGCAAAATCATTGTCATTTCTTTTCTGGGCAGCTCTCGGTCACTCAGCCATAGCCCTCTCTCTCTGTGTTCTTTACAGCTTTCCGTCTTCCTCACATTTCCTTCCTAAACATGCTCTCACTAACATGCATCTCAGACCCAGTGCTAGGGAGAAAGCCAGTGTACAGCAAAAGCTGTACAGAAGTGTAGAGAAAGACAAGTAATTCAGAGGGTAGGCACGCAGGAAATAGGAAGATGGAGGCAATATTCATGTGGAAACACACTTTTTTTCCACCAACGTTCATTATGGGACCTCACCATGGAAAACAGGGGTTTTGGGTGGGGTAGTTACTGCATATGTATTGGTTAATGCAACGAATATGCAATTCATGCAAAGTAGATTCAAATCAGGGAAATAAAGTCTCCCTAAGGTGAAAATGAACCCCATGCAGAATGTATGCAAATTAGCATAATGCATTGCCTCTGCAAACCAAAAAAAAAAACATAAGATCTGCCCATCTTGGACAGGCAGATCATAATTGCGATCATCGCAAGCCCGCCCCCATGAGGGGCGGGCTTCCGATGAACGCAATGCTGAACGGGCAGTGTTGCATGGTTTGCATTGCCTCTGCAAACCATGCAACACTGCAGGAAAAATAGTCACCGTAAAAGGTGGCCATACACTTTGCAACCATCGTAAAGTAATTAAAAAAACATAAGATCTGCCCATCTTGGACAGGCAGATCATAATTGCGATCATCGCAAGCCCGCCCCCATGAGGGGCGGGCTTCCGATGAACGCAATGCTGAACGGGCAGTGTGCGCGTGCGCACACCGGCCCGTTCGTCATTTGTCTCCCGAGCATCATTCAAACCAGCGGAAAATCGTAAGCTTTTCGGCTGGTTTTCTAGCATGCTCCTTAGACATAAGACGTGCGACCGTACAGTAGAAACGGTAGCACGTCTTCATTCACACTGCACGATTCTCGTACGATCGCGGGATTTCCTGCGATTCTCATACGAGAATCGTGCAGTGTATGGGCACCTTAAAAAGTGCCCATACACTTTACAACCCTCGCAAGACTTTTGTCTTGCAAGGGTTGTAAAGTACTTAAAAAACGTACGATCTGCCCATCTTGGACAGGCAGATCGTACTTGCGATCGCTTCTCAGCCTTTTGGCTGCGATCTTTGTGGTCTGCAGTCAGAAGGTTGGACCCGGTGCCAGTCCCACTCGGCCTGGGGGTGTTTCCTTCGGCTGCACCCCATGCTGCTATTGGGTGGGACGCCATCGGGGACATACAGGGCGATCTCTTTAACCCACCTTACCTTGTGGTTTGGTGTGGTGCGATTTTTGCTTCAGTATGGCTGCACTGGCTCCTGAAGCACCCAATACAGTGAGGCTGTGGTTTCCGAGGGCAGGACATCTGCCGTAGGTCTGTTTTTTTGTACAAAAGATCATTGTTGAAGATCCCTTGAGCATGAAGCGCAAGTGTATTTTTTGTATGCAGGCTTTCCTAAGCTCTGGGATGTACAACATTACATTTTGGAAGAGTGAAGATGTGCAGACGTTAATGGCACGTAGGCTTGAGAAACTGGGGGATGAACGACTCGAAGGTATCCAGTTCATATGCAATGAGTCAAAGGTTCGTCTCCCGGTGATGGTGCATATGTATAATCCTTTTGTAAAGGATGAGGAGATACGGGCGTTTCTCTCCAGGTACTGCGTATCAGTTTCTGCTGGTGTACGTATGACCAACGTGTTTGGCACGTTCAATGGGCAGCGGAAATTTTGGGTGCAATTAAGACCAGACCAGGATGGGGTAGGTGGATCGAGACACCCCCGGCATGCCTTCTCTATTGGCAGTAATCGGGGGTACCTTTGGTACCCTGGGCAGCCGCTGTTCTGTCGAAAATGCTTTTCGTTTGGGCACACAAAAGAACAGTTTGGGACTGGTGTTACATGTCGAAACTGTTTTAAAGCCGGCATAGGACAGCGGATTGCCAGGAAATGCCATATATGTGGGGAGGTAGGCCATCTGGTCTGGCAATGCCCCAAAGTGAGGCAAGACATGGAGAAGGCAGTGGTGCCTAAAGCCTCGGAGACAGTGGTGGAGGAGGGCGGTACCCTGCGTTTTCTGAGGTTGCCCAAGGGGCCAACTCAGGGCAGATCCAAGGCGGGGTCGTGGCAAGTGCTGTCGCCAGTGATCTGGGGGACACACTTGTGACCGTTGCCGAGGACCCAGTGCCTCGTGAAACCATTGGGATGCAGGACTCAGAAGGTGTGGAGTCTGCCCCGGAAGCGAGTAAGGCGGAAGGTGAGGGTCTCCATGAGGAGGAAATGGATCTGCCCGTAGCCTCGTTAAAAAGAAAGCTGGCTGGTGGGGTTGAGGAGGCGGCTCCTTCCCAAATAATCGAGCAGTTCTCGAGCGATACGAGTCCACTCGAGTTCGAGACAGTTTCGGAATTGTCGGATTCTTCGAGCCAGTCGATCCAGTCTTTTGCCAGTTCTGGGCAGGTGGAGTGTTGGCAGTCCGTGATGGGGTTCCAGCAGCAGAAAAAAGACAAGAAAGCGACGGTGGAAGGAAAAGAAGATCAGGAGGAGATGGCAGGTGTGGCCTGTGAAGATCGAGTGGGGACTGGAAGGCGTTCTAAAGCTAGAGGGATAAAACCAAAGACTTGATGCTTCTTGTGTTTTCGTTTAGGATGATTCTTCCCTTTGAATGACTATGCGGCTTGATGTCTCCTCTATAAATGTAAGGAGCATGAGGAGTGTGGGCAGAATGGCGATGATTTTGGACTATTTGTCATTATGTACAAGTCATATTTTCTGCCTGCAGGAATGCAACCTAGAG
>NW_017308427.1:37606-41171 GCF_000935625.1 Nanorana parkeri | reverse complement strand
GGTGGTGGAAGTTGTGCATATTGAGAGGGGGAGTTGTGTTATGGTGAGGGTGGAGGTGGATGGGGTGTGCTTTAGGGTGATGAACGTCTATGCAGCCGCTGATGGACATGATAGGTTAGAATTGTTTGAGAAAATTAGGTTGTTTGTGGGAGGGAGGGAGACGATAATTATGGTTGGTGATTTAAATTGTATTTTGGGGGTTGGCGATAGGGTGGGTGGTGGTAGGGTGGATAAGTCAGGGAAGGAGTTAGGGGATATGATACGGTCTTTTGGTTTGGTGGATGTGGGGAAGAACTGTGGGTATACGTTTTTTGGTGAGAGTGATTTTTTCTTTATTTGGAGGGAGTTGAAGGCGGAGTCTTGTAGCTTACAGCAAGCGCCTTTTACGGATCATAGAAGAGTGGAGGGGTGTGTGAGTATGGGATTAGAGAGGGTGTACGGTAAGGGAGTGTGGTAATTGAATGTGAGTTTATTGGATGATGAGGCGATTAAGGGTGAATATGTGCGTATGTTTAGGATATGGGAGAAGAGGGGAGATTTGAAAGTGTGATTGAGTGGTGGGTGTGGGTGAAATTGAAGACAAAGTTCTTTTTTATAAGAAAAGGGTGTGAGAGAGTGAAGAAGGCAAAGGAGCAATATGAATGGTGGCAAAAAAGAGTTGAGTATTTGAAGGTGTTGAGAGAATGGGGTGAGAGTGTTGAAGATGAATTCATTGAAGCAAAGGAGAAGTTGAGAGTGTTTTTGGTTGAGAAAGTGTATTGTGTCGCAAGCTAAGAGAATTGTAAGAGAGAAGGATGAGAGGTGTTAGAAGTTTTTCTTTAAGAAGGGGTTTGGTGGTAAGGAGGTGTTGGATAATGTGTTGGATGAAGAGGGAGGTATGGTGTCTGGGATTGAAAGAGTGAGAAATGAAGTATGTAAGTTTTATGCAAAGTTGTTTTCTAAGAGTGGAAGGGATGAGGGTGTGGAGAAGGAGGTGTTGGAGGGTGTGGGGGTGGATGCAGAGTGTGGGGAGGCTTTGGGAATGGAGGTCAGGAGGTGTGAGGTGGATTTGGTGCTGAAAGGGAAAACACCTGGTAGAGATGGACTGCCGGTGGAATTCTATAAAGGTGTTTTGGGAGCTGATTAGGGACAGAGTGTGGGAAGTATGTAGGGAGGTTTTGGGAAGGTAGGAGATGCCTGAATGTATGTCGGAGGGTGTGATTGTATTGTTATATAAGAAGGGGAATAAAGGTGATTTACGGAATTGGAGACCAATCTCGTTGTTGAATACGGATTATAAAGTCATAGCTAAAGTAATTGCTGAGAGATTGAGTGGTGTGATTGATTGCATGGTAGGAGAGGAGCAGGTATGTGCGGTGCTGGGGAGAATGATAGCGGAAAATTTGATTTGTTTGTGGGATGTTTTGGGGTATGCGAAGGAGAGGCAGTTGGATGTGGAGGTGCTGGCTGTGGATTTTGAGAAGGCGTATGATAGGGTGTTGCATGAGTTTTTATGGAAGGTATTGGAGAGGATGGGTGTTGCAAGGAAGATGATTGGGTGGATTAAGGGGTTGTATAAGAATGGGGTGAGTAGGGTGCAAGTGAATGGGTGGATGACAGATCAAATAACGTTGGAGGCTGGGGTGAGACAGGGGTGCCCTTTGTCACCTGTTCTGTTTGTGTGATAGAACCGTTGGTGAGGTTCTATCACCAACGGCTAGGGATAAATGTGTGAGTGGGATGGAGGTCCCGGGGAGTGGAGGAAGATGCTTGAAAGTGATGGCATACATGGATGATGTGACTGTGGTGTGTAGGGATGTGGCCAGTTTGAGGAGAGTGTGTTTACTTATTTATATTTTTTGTTTGGCAAGTATTTTTAGGGTGAATGTGGGTAAAAGTGAGTGTAAGTTTTTTGGTGCCTGGAGAGTGAAAGAGAGGTGCGGATGGAATGAATGTGGGGGAAGTATAAAAGTATTGGGGGTGTTGTTTGATAGGGAGCTGCATGGGGGAGAGAGTTGGGAGGAGGTAGCAACAAAAATTGGGAGGAAAGTCCAATTTTTGTCTCTCCGGACTTTAACGTTTGAAGGCAAGATTCTAATAGAGAAATCGGTGCTGCTACCGATTATGTTATATCTGTACTATGTGTTTCCGGCGCAGGATAGAATATTGAGGCGTATAGTAAAGTATGTTTTAATTTTCTATGGTCGTCTAAGATGGAGAGGTTGAGGAGAGGAAGGGTGATGCAGGAAAAGAAGAATGGGGGTAAAGGGATGGTGGATGTAGAATGTTTTTTGGCTATGAAGTATAATGTGATGTGTGTGAGGGTAAGTAGGAAGGAGTGTGTGGCGGGATGCATGTTGAGATATGCAGGGGGTGGAGTTTTGAGGAGGTTGGGGTGGATTTGAGGAAGCCTGCGAGTTTTGTTTCACCGTGGTATTATGCGAAGATTGAGAGGTGTGCGAAGCAGTTTGAGTTGATGAATGTGACGAAAGAGATGTGGTGTGAGAGTAAAAAGTTGATAAATGTGGTTAGAGAGATGTTGGAGAGCGTGCAATTGTTGAGGGTGGTGGAGTGTGAGAAAATGTGGAAAATGGTTGGAATGAAGGGGTTGGATAATAGGCAGAGTGATATAGCATGGATGGCAGTGTGGAGGTTGTTGCCGACAATAGAGTTTCAGCATAGAAGAGGTGTCGTGAGGAGCAAGGTGTGTCCTAGGGGAGGGTGTGGTTGGGTTGAGAGTGTGGAGCATGTGTTATTGACTTGTGTATATGCTAAGAGGGTGTGGAAACATGTGGGGAAGTTTGTGAATGGTTTGACTGGTGTGGAGAAAGTGTTGTTTGAAATTATGATGTATGGGTTGTGTAAGATTGGTAAGGAGGAAGAGACGATTTTGTGGATTTTGGTGAATTATGTGAAAGAGAGTTTGTGGGATGCGAGGTATCTGTTAAGTGTTTAGGAAGAAATGTTTGACGGAGAAGAGGTGTGTGGCAATGATTCGTGGGAGAGTCTTTATATATGGATATGGGGATATGTGTAAACTAGGGAGTGAGGTGGCTGATAGGATTTGGCATTTTAAGTCCTGGAAGGAATGATTTTAGGTGGGTTTTCTGTTGGGGTTTGGTGTGGTGGGGGAGAGGTTAATGGTTATGGAAAGAAGGTGGGGATTATGCAAAGTAACGAAAGGTTTCTGTTATGTAGATGGAAGGTTTCTGAAAGGGATTAGGTGGGTGTGGTAGACTGATGACTATTTGCTCCTTTCTTGGTTTTGAAGCTTTGGAGGGTGGTGAAGGGGGTGTTGTACTGAAAAATTGTGTGTGTGTGGGGATATTGTATTTATGTTGGGTGGTGGGGAGGTTTTGTGTAAGGGGATGTGTAAAGTTATGATGTTTTTGAGGATTATGATGTTTCTTTTTTTCCTTTTGTGTTTTTTGATGTTCCTTTATGTATGTGGGGTGGCTGGTAGTGATTTTCCATTTGGGCCTGTTTCTCAGGTCTCTGGGAGGTAGAATTAGGGAGGTAACTTGAAGGGTTTGTTTTTTTTTGTTTTTGGGTGATTATGTGAGGGTAATGGTGATGCCATTGGGGG
>NW_017308427.1:26909-37360 GCF_000935625.1 Nanorana parkeri | reverse complement strand
GGGGGTGGGGGGGAGGTAGTTTGGAGTTTTTTTTGGTTCTGTTTGAGAGGTAGCTGGGGGTTTTTTCTTGGCCTTGAAATTGAAAAATTGTTTTTGTTTTTTCTGAAATGTTATGTTATGTATTGTGTTTTGGGTCCTCTTTTGGCCAATGTTTATGGATGTTTTTACATGAACTTTTTAAAAAAAAGAATGAAAAAAAATCTGTACTTATCAGTTTTCGGTGGGGAAAAGACCGTCCTTGCGGGGGATGGATCTTAGTACTCACTGGAGTGAAAGAGCGTGCTGGGTTGCTTCCTGTGAGAGGGGAACAGCCTGGTACAGGCTTTCTGACTGAACAGATGCGAAGCTTGGTCTGGCTGGAGAGTTGGGGGCGGCAGAAGCCCATGGTGTTGTGCCCCCTGGGGGTGGCGTCCCAGGGGTGCATCAGAAAATCACTAGGGTGTGGGACCCCACAAGTGATTCACTGTGCACTAGGACACGACACCATATTGCAATTTTCTGCACATCCCCTCCGAGACAGACCTGTCAGCGTGGTGCACTGGCACTTATTATTAATTTATTGCACCATATGCACGATCAGCACTTTTTGATTGAAATTTTACCCACAGATTGCGGAGGGTGTAGGTTCCTTCGGGGCCTTTTCCCGATGTGGGGAGGAGATTCTGTGCCCTAATACAGGGTTCTCTGTCTCCTCCCAACCTGGGGGGGTCTCTCTTCGGGAGAGCCCCCCACCTAGTACTGTGAGGGACCTGTTCCGGCAGGTCCCCAAAGGATTGGGGTCCACCGGCCTTCGGGTTGGTGGACCAACAGACTCAACCCCTGTCAGGAGCCTTGCGCCCCGGGGGGTCGGGAATCGAGGTCCCTTCTTTATTGAAGGACCAAGCACCTTTGTGCACGGTTCACTTTTTTTGTTCACAGGGGATTTCGTTTTCGATGCATGTTCCACGGGCTTCAGGAAAAAAAAAAAAGGCAGATCATACTTGCAAGCCCGCCCCCATGACTGCAGTGAGGGGCGGGCTTCCGATGACTGTAAACGGGCAGTTGTCGAACTCGCTGAGAATCGTACGATTCCCGTCAGGTTTTCCAGCCTGCTTGTTCGACGGAAGACGTGGGACCATACAGTAGAAACGGTTGCACGCCTTCCATACACTGCACGATTATCGTACGATCGCGGGATTTCCCCGCGATTCTCGTACGAGAAAACGTGCAGTGTATGGGCACCTTAAGGTGAAAGAGTGTGAAAGACTCACTCCCATCAAATCTAAGCCAGCCTGTCAGTCCTGGCTCTTGATAGAGTGGTGAATAGGGATTGTCTAAAGGTCCCACTCTAAGTGACCAAACAGAAAACGCTACAATTACAAGGCATTAGAAAAAGAGAAATAATGTGAGAATAGTGTACAGCATACATCAGATAGGAGTGAGTCATTAAAGAAGAGAACCATGTTGTAGCTTTCCAGCTGGCAAATGATCATGCAGGTTTATATCCTGTGAGCGTGTATTTTAACCACTTAAAGACCAATGTGTTAAAACGCCTTCCTGACCGGGCCATTTTTCAGTATTCAGCGCTGCAATACTTTGACTGACGTTTATTCCCTCATGCAACACTGTACTGAAACAAATTTTTTACCATTTTGGGGGGGCAGATAGAGCTTTCTTTTGGTGGTATTAAATCACCACTGGGGTTTTTATTTTTTACTATATAACAAAAAAAAGTACCCTACATTTTGAAAAAAAACCTGTTTCCCTATGCAATGTTATGAAACATTATCACCCCAATTTTTGGGGAAAATATAAAAGACAGGGTCACATCGGGTAAACAGACACATGTGAAGCCTTAAAATTGTGCACGCCAAAATTGGCCATGGGCCACGCTTTAAAAGCTTTTACCGCTCATCAGTTTAGTGTTATCAGTAATTAATGGCCCTAAAATTATTGCTCTCACTCCGACGCTTGCGGCGATATGTAACATGTGCGGCGGAATCGGCGTTTTTGCACGTAGGCGCACGTGTTTGCGTGTGTATGTGGGGGGCCGGGAAACTTTTAAAAAATGTTTGAGTTATTTTTAAAAAAATTATTTGTGACTTTTTTTTAAGCTTCCTTATTTTTTTATGCTTTAATTTTTTTTACACTTAACTTTGTTGCTATCACATAGGGGGCTAAGAAACAGGTCTTCTTTATGGAGACATCAGGGGTCTACAAGACCCCCAGAGAAGCTGATGAAGCAGAGATCTGCTTCAGCAGCTTCTTACCGGCATCTGCTGCCGGAGAGTGACACTGAATGCAGAAGTGATGTAATATACAGTACATCACTTCCTGCATTTGGAGACCGTCACTGTAATTTGATAACACATAGGGGACTTCTTAGCCCCCTATGTTATAACCATAAAGTGTAAAAAAGAAAAACAAAATTGGTCACAAAAAATTTAAATTTACACACACCCCCACATAGACATGCAAAACTGCGACGAGTGTGCCTACACACAAAAACGACAATTGCGCCCATTACATATCATCACGAACGTCAGAGTGTTAGGAAAAATTTTAGGGCCATCAATCCCTTAAAGCGTCGCCTATGGCCAATTTTAGCTGTGGTAGTTTTCTGTGATTTCAAGGGCATGCACAATTTTAAGACGGTGTCTATTTACCCAACGTGACCCGTCTTTTATATTTTACCAAAAAAATGGGTAAAATTAAATGTTTTCTGTTTCAATTATTTTATTAGGTTTTTTGTCAAAAAAGACAGCAAACAATAAATAACAACCAAAAAGAAAAAAGACAGGTACAGGGAGAATAGTGTGCACGATTTACATGAAAATATTCAAAATTTTAAATGTTTAATCCAGCACTCCCATGCTGTAAGGTAGAATTTAAATATAACACTTTTTAAAGCAAACATTGGCACATTGGAGGTTCAGCCAACGGATGACATAATTGTAATTTGGTGGGGGAAGGGTCTCTCCAATGTTGGGTGATCAGCGTCTTAGCTGCTATGAGCACTGTTCTAGCTCGGAGCGGGAGAACCTCTATGGATAAATGTAGCAAGGCTAAGGCTGCCGCAGGAGCTATCATGCTCCCAGCAAGTTCTGACACTAGCTTGAAGATATGGTTCCAAAAGGATCTAACAGACTTGCAATACCAGAAAACAGGAATCAACGAGCCAATCTCGTTGCAGTGTCTCCAACACAATGGTGATTGACCCTTGCCAAATGTTGCTGGTTTATATGGTGTATGGTACCACCTATGTAGAATTTGCTGTTGTAATACCCAGTGGTCAGAGCATCTAGAGCCAGTGTACGATATCCTGATGGCAGCCTGCCATTGGGCATCAGAGTAGGAAGCGGACAGATTCTCCTCCCATTTCCTCATTGATGAGGTCTTATGAAAGGATTTTCTATCACCCAGTTTGTCGTAGAACAGGGAAATACTTTTGCCCTTCCATGCATCCTCACACAGGAAATTGTATACAGAGGTATTGCTCTCGGTATAGGTTGCGACACAAAAAAACTTTTACATTTGTAGATATTGGAAAGTATCTGAACTTGTAAGATGGTGCCTACTTTGGAGCTCGGCAAAGCTTTACACTCGATTCTGGCAAAATAAATCTGATATAAGTTGGATACCCCTTCTTTGTCATGATGTAGGGTTTAGATGCGGAATATATTGTTCCAAAACAGATATGGGAGTGTTGAACACCATAGAAGGTGAATAATAAATGTTATGACTCCTTTTTGAAAAAGTTAATGAACGAAACTAGTCAAAGGAAGATCTGTCCTCGCCGCTCACAGCTGAGAATCTGCCAACGCTTTTAAAGCTCTAACCGTTCGTGAATTTTGTAAGTGCATTTGTGTATTTTTAACAATTAAACATTTTGAGTAACTGCACTTAGAGGGTCCCGCCTCCTTTCTCCATGTATTTTTCCTGGGAGATATCAACAGGTTTACGCCGCCAGTCGGGTGGTGAGTCCCCAGAAAAATCGGTATGAGAGGAGAAAATTACGTCTGATCGTTGGATTTGGAGAGTTAAGAGAGCGACGGATCACTGAATTCTCAGGACTCCCCAGACTCTCTGGGCCATCGATTGGTTGTATACGTTTTTCTTGGACACTTGTCTAGTGAGTGAATGGATTACCCACCCAGGCAGCATTGAAAAAAGGAAAGTAACCGCTTTAACCTCATCTCATGCATACTACCTAATCTTTGAAAGGACTGCTTGCTATACTGTTACTATCATTCTATATTTAACCCTCTATATTCAGAAAATAATCAAAGCGCACTGAGTTGCACGGTATATTTATTATAGGTGTAATATGATACCATAGGTGTGTGTATAATATTTAGATTTTCACCACGTTGTTTTTTATTTTTATATATTTTTGTTTGTGTGATTAGGATACTTCAACTGTTTCTGCTCACCGTATTGATGTCACTTATGGCGATTTTATGATATTGGTCACCCATACACGTATTACAAAAAAGTTGCCAGATTAATGGTTATAACAGAACACAATCTCCCACTCCTCTCCGGGCTCTGAATGTGGAAGTGATGTGTATTATATCACTTCCGCATTCAGCTGTTAATTCTTAGGCTTCTGTAGCTGGAGAGAAGCTGGTGATGCAGATCTCTACTTCATCAGCTTCTTTGGTGGGTCGATAGGCGACATTAGGTAACTCCTAATGTCTCCATAAAAAGGACCTGTCACTGTAAATTTGCTACCACAAGTGTATCGTCTTTAGGTGTCTAAGGGCAGGGACTGATGTAAATGTACAGTATGTAAAGTGCTGCGTAAATTGTCAAAGCTATTTACATACCTGCAATTAATAACTACTTTTCCAAGGACGAAAGTGAGGGCCCAATGCACTTGTCCCTCATGACAATCTACGTACTTGTCATGATACAAAAAAATAATCTTAACCAAAACTGCATTTAACAGTCCTAGATTGCAAGTGAAATTCAGAATACATGGCACAGGGCTGCGCTGGACAGAAGTATGGGGTACAGATAGTACACACGTACCGGCGAAGGGGAACGACTTAAGGGAAAGCTTAGTATAGAAGGGGGGGATAGGGGGACAGATATTAGCGTATTTGTGTTTATTTGCATCCAGATGGCGAGAGCAGTAGGGCTGGTTTTAATTTTTTGCATTATTACTTTTTAAACTTTGTATTCATCTTATCGTTTACCTTATTTTTGTATTTTTATTTATTTTTTTACTTTTTTTAATCACTTTTTTATATTTTTTTTCACTTAACTTTTGTTATCACATCAGAGCTAACAAACCCCTATGTGATTGCATTCAGAGGTGACAGGTTCTCTTTATGGAACTCTGTCAACTCCAATACAGGAGTTCTAGCACAATCACCTGTGACAGCTGAGAAGGGAAGGCGGCGAGTACAGCATCCCTGTCTCACTGTTTACATTGAGCAGAGCGGAGAACAGATGTCCCCGGGATCATTGTTTCTGGTGATGGATTTTCATCAAAATAAACGCTGAAGCTTATTGTCAGTCGTTGGGTGGAGGATTCTATATTCTCTTCAATATGTTTTATTAGTTTTTGTGATACAAGAAACTTAAATAAACATCAGAAACATTCTGGTGGGGGAGCAACAGAATGCCCGTGTAACGGGCAGCGTACAACAATAGGTGTGAACTAGAGCTGCAGCTAACGATTATTTTCAAAATCGATTAGTTAGCCGATTATTTGGGTGGTTTTAATTTTTTGCATTATTACTTTTTAAACTTTGTATTCATCTTATCGTTCACCTTATTTTTGTATTTTTATTTATTTTTTTACTTTTTTTAATCACTTTTTTATATTTTTTTTCACTTAACTTTTGTTATCACATCAGAGCTAACAAACCCCTATGTGATTGCATTCAGAGGTGACAGGTTCTCTTTATGGAACTCTGTCAACTCCAATACAGGAGTTCTAGCACAATCACCTGTGACAGCTGAGAAGGGAAGGCGGCGAGTACAGCATCCCTGTCTCACTGTTTACATTGAGCAGAGCGGAGAACAGATGTCCCCGGGATCATTGTTTCTGGTGATGGATTTTCATCAAAATAAACGCTGAAGCTTATTGTCAGTCGTTGGGTGGAGGATTCTATATTCTCTTCAATATGTTTTATTAGTTTTTGTGATACAAGAAACTTATAGGTGTATCAGGTGCACCACCTTTCGCACATTATCACCAGCCTGGCGGAGGGGCGTGAACCCCACTTGGTCTCTGTGGATCAGGGAGCTCAAGGATCTGTTCACCCTGTTCGCCAAGATCTTCCCCAAGAGTTTGACATCCGTGTTCAATAGTGATATGGGGCGGGAGGATTCTATATTCAATGGCTGTGTTCTCCAATTTGGATCGCTTCTCATTTGGAATATGAGTGTAAGCTTTACATCCAAACACTCTGATGTGCCCTAGGCTATGCTTTGATCCATGCCACATGTCAAATGGGGTGCTTTCAACAGTTTTAGATGGTGGGCTGTTCTGTAGGTATGTAAAGCAAATATGTTGCGCTCGGTCTATGTGAACCAGCTGCACACTAAAGTGTTAATAAACGAATCTGTGTAAAAATTACAACAATCCGTGTGAAAAAATTGATTCAAGTGGATTATTTACATATGACTAGAAGGTTCAACACACAAACATAATAAGAATAATAAAAATCAACACTGGAACCTTCAGAATTAGTGCCAGTGATCAACCTCATTGGTTCAGCATGTATATTTTAAACACCTGAATTGACAGGTACTCTTTAAGGTGATGCTGGGTCACCTTTACACTGGAAATAAGCTATTGAAGTGCAGGTCCCATAGAACGGGGAGGGGTATCGATGAATGGAAGTTAGTCGATCTCCTCCCCAGCTCCCCGCAGACACGAAGGAAGCCGGTCCCAGGCCCGTAGGAAGGGCAAGGGAGCCCAGGAAGCACGGCGGCGGTGTCCCGCGGGGGGGCGGCCTCTTCTACGGGACACAGAAGCGATCTGGCGACAGGTAAGTCACCAGAATCGCTTCTGTTGTAAAGTCGACAGTCGGCTTTACAAGTTTAAACAGAGTGCCGGCGGCAAAAGCCGCCGGGAGTCTGTATAAACAGCCCCGATGCTGGTGACGTACACTGTACATCGTCAGTCACGAAGGGGTTAAATGAAATTACAGCACACAACCCTCGCACCCCCCTCCCCACTCGGACACACCCAGCCGCAGCCTCACAGGATCGCAGCCGGACGGTGTGCACTGCAGGGGGCGGGGCGTGTGACACACACTTCTCTCCCGCTGCCTGTTACCAGGGACGCGGCCGGGAGAGGAGGTGAGTCATAGAACCCACCCCCTTGCTGAGAAGCCCGTCGGCAGTGCTGGGCCGGGACCCTGCACTGCCCCATATTGCACTGGGGGGTGCCCAGGACCGCACCTCACTGGGCCCCCCCACAGCCTAAGGCCCCGATGCAGCCGCACCGGTGGTATTTCTGCCCCTGTGTGTGTGTTGTAAAGTAGCCACCGCTCCCAGCTCACTCCCGTGATAAAATTTAAATACAAATTAGCTAGCTAAATATGAATTTGAGGTCCATTATAGGCAAGGCTTGAAAAGTCCACTCGTCCGCTCGTCTGGTTACATCACTTCCTGCATTCACTGTCACTCTCCAGCTACAGAAACTGATGAAGCCGATCTCTGCTTCATCAGCTTCTCTGGGGGTCCCTAGGTGACATTAGGGGTGTTGGAGACCCCTGATGTCTCCATAAAGAGGACCGGTCATGTAAATTGGCTATTACATAGGGGGATTCTTAGCCCCCCATGTAATAGCAATAAAGATGTGTGTAAAAAATAAAAAGTAATATTAAAATTAAAGAATCATAAAAAAAGCGTATGTAGGGGACGTGGCTGGCGCTCGAGCTGAATGGCCGCATGTCAGTGAGGCTCTGAGCAACAGCCGTCTTCAAGGCACACAGAAATAGCGATTGTGGCTGGATCTTTCGACATTTTCTCCCTTACCCTCTCTCCTGAACACCCGGAGATGAGTGTGTCCGCCCGCAGAAGCTAACGGATTTTTTCTTCGGCCCTGACAAACGGCGGGCGCAGGATGGCGCCGGGGCCTCGCCTCTCTCGACGTCCGGGGGGTCGGGAGGTGGCTCGAGGAGCCCACAATCCGGCACTCTTAACTGGCACTATTTATCCCGGGTGCTACAAAAATGTGGATTCTCGGGCTGGATCCTGACAGCAATTTTGGCATTGTATTCTACTCCTGCTGCCCAGGTTTATACATCGGGAGCCCTGTCCGTTCCATTTACCATTTCAAATGGGACGCGTCAGGGCTGCCCCTTGTCCCCCCTCATTTTTGACTTGCTGATGGAACCATTAGCCATGAGGGTCAGATCCCACCCTGACATCACGGGCATCACTCTGGATAACACGTCTCATGTTATCAGCTTGTTCGCAGATGATGTCCTTTTGGTGCTTACCGAACCCGCAAAGTCACTGGCGGCAGTGACAACCCTATTAGACGACTTTGGTAAAGTGTCCTACTACAAGGTCAATGCATCCAAATCGCATATTCTAGACCTAGGAATACACTCAGAGGTGAAGAGGGAGCTGAAATCTTCTTTTCCCTATGTGTGGAAAGAGGATGGTATAACCTACTTGGGTACTGTGATGACCAAAAAGTGCTCCTCTTTATTTGAGAGTAACTATCAGGCTTTCTTGGGAATCCTACCAGGCATAGTTAAATCCTTAGACAGACCATTCCTGTCCTGGTCCGCCAGACTCGCGGTCTTTAAAATGATAGCTCTACCCCGCCTGATGTACTTGTATAGAACACTCTCTATTCCCATCCCAGAGCGGTACTTTAAGAGCCTACAGAGGGCCCTTAACCTCTTAATTTGGCAAGGGAAGAAACCTAGATGCTCCCGCGTTACCCTGACTAGACATAGTCTAGTGGGGGGTATGAGTTATCCTGACCTAAAAGACTACTATACAGCGGCCATACTAGATCAGCTGAAACCTTGGTTCCAGTCACAGAGTCCAGCCCAATGGTGAAAGGTTGAACAGGCGCTAACCCCGGGAGCAACCCCATACTTTATGTATATGGCCCATGTACTACCTACATCGGTCTTGAAGACCCTTTCCCCTTGTATACAGGCTTCGTGCATGGCTTGGAAGACCTTGCTTCTTCCCTTACACTCACCAGACTCAATGCGCATCCTATCCTCCCCACTGGAGGCTCTTGGGGCTTTGGTCCCCCCGTTATCTTTCCGGACATGGACCTCTAGGGGGATCCGATACCTGCAAGATGTGCTAAGAGACGGTAAACTACTGCCCTTCTCTACCCTATCATCTATCCATGGGCTGCCCTCTAGCTGTTTCCTCCAATACCTCCAAATTAAGCATATAGTACAATCGAACCCGCACATAATTTGCTCCATACTTAGAAGTGATTATAGGCACACCAGTGGCCCAGGCGCCAGCTTTGGCAGTCCTTTCCTTGGGAATAGAGGGTATCCCAGCACAATTTAGACAACTGACGGTCCACATTTTATTAGCTGCCAGACTTAGCATAGTTAGAAAGTGGAAGAAGGTAACATCCCCTTCTATAGATGAAACTCTCTCTATAGTGAAACTTCATTACCACCATGAAAAAAACTCATAGCACTCAGGGAAGGGTCTCTGCCGAAATTTGATGCTAAGTGGCTCCCGTGGGTCCGCTGGTCCAACCCATCAAGAATGTGATCTGTATTGTCGGAATATGAGTGTATTGTGCACATTGTTGGTCCTCTGTAGTTCCGTCGTCTATGCCCTTTAAAATGCCCATTGTATATCTAGCTCTGCTGCCATCCCTTTTTTTTGACCAATCTTACACAAGATATATATGTCAAATATGTGATGACTGCTGTTTATCCTTGTAATTTTGATTTATTTCTCATGTCTATTTTCCTTTATGTCTTTGTTATTGTCTGTTACTCTGGTTATTCGTTTTGCCTGTACCAAGGCTTGTTTTGTTATAAAAATGTGAACAAAAACTTCAATAAAAATCTATTCAATTAAAAAAAGCGTATGTATGTCACCCACATACATACGCAGATATGAGTCGGCTCGCCTACGTGCAAAAACGACAATTGCGCCTATTGTGCCGCACATGTTAAATATCGCTGCAAACGTCGGAGTGAGAGCAATCATTTTAGAGCCATTAATCACTGATAACACTAAACTGATGAGCAGTAAAAGCGTTTTAATCCTCGCCTATGGGCGTTTTTTTGCGACTTTGCGGGCGCACGCAGTTTTAAGGCTTGACATGTTTGGTGTCTATTTACCCGCCGTGACCCCGAATTTTATGTTTTACAAAAAATATGGGTAAGAATAAATGTTTTATAACATAACGTAGGGAAACTTTGTTTTTAATTACATTTATGGTACTTTTTTCATTATATAGTAAAAAAATAGGATTTTTGTACTCACCGTAAAATCCTTTT
>NW_017308427.1:19887-20450 GCF_000935625.1 Nanorana parkeri | reverse complement strand
ACCAGACAAGGGAAAGAGGGACCCCCAGCAACTCACAACCCTCAGTGTTTGTCTTGGCCCAGACGTCCGACCCAGCAAGTGGAGGAGCTCTGCCCGCTGTGACCTTCTTCCCCGGCGTCCACGAGCCGAAAGGAAGGCCCTCCCCATCCGCCCGAGGCTATAGGAAGCCCGGGCGGAAGTTACGAAATGAAAGGGCAAAGTTGCCCACATCCAAGATGGCGGCCGCGGAGCCGCCTGGAGGCCGCAAAAGCCGGGGCCTCGAGTAGCGGCCGTGGCCGCCGCACGAGCGACGTCTGCCGCGGATGCCGCCGCTCCACACAGTCGGCTGCTGGGACAAGAGCAGCGCCCATCCCCCACCCCACATCTATGTGAGGACCCCCTGAAGACCAAAACCGAGATCCAGGACAGCGGCCGCGGGGCCGCCCGGAGGCCGCATCCAGACCGGGGCCTCGAGTAGCGGCCGCCATGAGGTAACCCCAAAACACCCCAGTAGTACCCCCAAGGCCCAGGAACCCCCTGGAGGGGACCTGACAGGGGCCAGCACCATGTAGGTAGGAGGGAGG
>NW_017308427.1:0-19605 GCF_000935625.1 Nanorana parkeri | reverse complement strand
GCCCCCGACCGAAGCCGCGGCGCCGCCAGCCTGCGGGGAGAGCCGCGACCGGTGGGCCGGAGCCCCTGGTCAGAAGCCCCCCCCGGGACGAATCCCATAGGCGTCGGGGAGGACCACCCGTCGCAGCCGACCCACCGCAGCAGAGTCTGCATGCGCTCGTCGGTCACCCAGGGGAGACTACAAGGATCTACAATCATCCAGCCTGTCGCCCTGGGGACACTTGCTAGAAGAAAAATCAAGTAAAACGGAAGAAAGGAAAAAAATTCTTCAGAGAAAATTTTTTAGCTCCTTACTCCTGACGCTAGGCAACAAACTGGAGACTTGTCAGCAAGTGAGGGGTTGGGCCACCAGCAGGGGCCGCCCCTAGGCTGTCTTGTCTTTTTGTTATGTGCCTAGCGTCCTACTCCTGCAGGTGGCGATATACCCTACCATTCAGGATCTACGATCTGTTGCCCTGTGTCCTTCAATGAACGGGAGAGAAAAAAATAACACCCCCTCCCTTGGTGATTATATACCTCCAAAAGAAAGCTCTATCTGTCCCCAAAAAATGTTCACATAAATTGCAATGCTATAGTCCGGTCATGCTGACTGGTGAAATTTTTGACTGACTGGTGAGACACCATCAAATTTTTCAAGCCCTGATTATAGGAGTGAGCTTGGAGCGGTGGCTACTTTATAACACACACAGGCACCATGAGGAACAAAAGTAGACATTCTCCAGAAGAAAGGAATGTCAGCATTAATTTAGAGATGATTTGAGGATCTACAGCCAAGTGATACACAAATAAAGTACACGTTTGTACTTTAGGGGGAAGTGTGGGCGCATGTGCAGTACACATCACCGGAGGGGAGAGGTTAGACCGTCTAAGCGAATGCACGCAGCCGGGAGCGGGCATGCCGGACAGACTCCGTGGGACACAGGAAGAAAGAGAAGAAGTCTGTGCTGGATTAGAGACCGGCACCAGCACTGGAAGGATCAAGAGGCATCATCATTTAAGGCAAGTCCTTAGAACAGCATTGGGGGGAATTGAGCTTTTAATGTTACTTTAGCCGGGTTCACACCATAAATAGTGCGTTTCAGAGCGGTCAGCCTCTGAAACGAACTGTATTCCATTTCGACTGGCTTGCTGCATTCAGGGGTGTGGGGGTGCATTGAAGTCAATGGCACCGCAGCCACGCCCCATGACCCCAGTGCGATCACCCGCACTGAAACGTGAGGCACATCAATGCCTGTCCAGTGCAATTTGCAGATCACACTGGACCGAACGCAGGCACTAATGTGCCACACATTCTGGTGCAGGCGATCACACTGGGGGCAGGGCTGCGGTGCCATTGACTTCAATGCACTGCCACGCCCCTGAACACAGAAAACCGGCCTTTATGCAATACAGTGTGTTCCAGAGCCTGACCGCTCTGAAATGCACTGTTTATAATGTGAAACGGCCTTTAAAAAAGGTATTTTCAATGTATTTTTACGATTTAACGGCTGAGTTTAGTGTCACTTTAAGGCCCCTTTTCACATGAGCTGATCAGGAGAGGATCCCTTTAACCAAAAGCCTACACAGAGTTCACTTGGCACAGCGGCCATTCAGCTCTCCTCATCCAATCAGGGATCGCCTGGTATTCATTGATTAAAAATACTAGGCATTCACTAAACAGCTGCTGTGATGAGCAAGCGAACCTCTGTGTTTTCACTGCAGAGGGAAGTCGTTCAGCACAGCAGTGGTACAGAACCCGGAAGATCACTGTAAAGCACTGCAGTAGCTGTACTTTTTGCCTAGGGTCAAAAATAACAAAGTTATACTCGCCCAATCTTCTAAGGCGGCTTGCTCTTAGACAGATCCCTTCAGTGCAGCGGTCTAAGGTCCCTACACAGTATATAGGATGCAGGAGGGAGGTTGGAGGGAGCAATGTGACAGCCGGCCGGTTTGGAGGTCTGGATGAGTAGAACTGTTTTGTTTTTTTACCCTAGGCAAAAACAAGCACTTAACACTAAGGCTGGGTTCACACCTAGGCGTATCGAATATGCGCGTTTTGTGACGCGCATTTTTACCACGATTCGACAAACGTGCCTTTCTGAGGGCTACTTGGCTGTATCCCAATGGAAACGCGCGACAAAAACGCCCCAAAGAAGCTCCTGTACTTCTTTGGGCGTAGGGCGTTTTGTAGCCCTACGCCTACAAAACCGTTCATACGGCCTGTAATACGCCCAGGTGTGAACCATACCCATAGGAAGTAATGGGATTTCGGTGTTTGAGCGTTTTGCAGAGCGCTCAACGCGCTACTAAAACCCCCAGGTGTGAACCAGGCCTTAGGGTTTATACGTTTTTTTACCCAGGTGTTCTGTATTATGTAATTTTGTTGGGTTTTTTTGTTCTTTTTTACACAGTTTGATATGTGTACACAGAAAAATGCACACCACTGCGCTCAGCAGACTCCCAATGATATTCTCCACCAACAATCGTTTGCAGGCTGCCGTCATCAAAAGGCCACTGGGAAGTATTCCTCACAAAACATGCAAAACAAAGACAGTGTTTGTTTGTTTGTCTAATGCCATTTATGAATCTATGAACATACAAGCCGACATAAAATACTACTCACATGGTAATCACTGAATGAAGGGTACAAGGCAGACCCCACACAAAGCTGCCTTGCTAGCTGACACGTTTCAGGGAATATACCCCCCTAAATAGACTGGGTGAGCACCATGTGACCCAAAAACCAAACCCACTCAAATCGGATGCAGCTGATCACCATCTCCTCAATTAGTGGGAAATGCACAGTAGAAAGTGCTGGTCTAAGGGCTTGTTCACACCATTTTCTGGTCCAGATCTGGAGCAGATCTGCAGACACGGTGCTATGCGTGCAGTGCGTTATTGACGCGTTTTTAACCACGTTCCAGTAAAAAAAAAAAAAAGGAGTGGGGCTGTCAGTATGTTAGCTGCAGTGCGGTGCGTTTTCGGGGCGTTTTTTACCCGTTTGTGCGTTTCCGGACCGGACAAAATGTGACATATTTTCTCTGCCCGGACCGGAACGGACTGCGCACTAAGAACTGTAGCCCATAAAACACATAGGGATACATTTTGGGTGCAGGAGCACACGGTTCTGGTCCAGACACAATCTGGACATCGTGTGAACAAGCCCTAATACAGTGAAGAGATAGTTAGCTGAATAGTTAACTGGATAGTGTACTAATCACTCACCCACTGTTCGATATACAGCACCATACATTGCCAACATTAAAATCGCCTGCCAAATCGTTGGTATACGTGGGCACATCATCAACCCACAAAGATAGTTGCACGCAATATTGCGAGGTCCTCTTGGGCGTTCCATCGATGTAGCAAAGGCAGCCGATGGCATATTAAACCTGAGGCAGGCTCGAGCCAAAACGCCATCGCTCCCGTGACCATGTAACAGAGGCGGGGCACAGCTGACAGCCAACCAATCAGTGCCAGCATCACATACCCCCAGCACGGACCGAGGAGACACACCCAAGAAAGCTACATGTCAAAGAACAAGCCAAGTAAAACCGCATGACATCAGACAACATATATCTCATTCAAATCCCATATTCAAATCCCACAAAAGACGCATGGAAACCAACAACTAATACCCCATGATCACTTGTACAACAAGAGAATACATCCAACCAACATGGTCCCGATCGTTATGGTACATGGTATCCATCCCATACATTATAGTACATCATAGCAATTACATTAAAATGTTCAACAAGGTTGTACATATATATTTTTTTTAAAACAGCACTAAAAATCTAAGAGAAAAAAGGGGGGGAAAAAAAAACCACAATTACCCATATACATGTCTCTATTTAACCCCTTCATGACTGAGGACCTTTTTTCAATTTTTGCACCCATGTTATATTCCACATTTTAGGCCTGAAAATGACGTAAAACCCCCCAACATTATATATTTTCTGAATGCCAAGACCCTATAGAATAAAATGGTGGTAGTTGAACATTTTTATGTTGCGCAATATTAGCGCAACTCCTTTTTTTATGCATTGTAATCTGTTTTTGTTTTGGCCAATGACAAGCAATAGCTGCTGCTGCTTACGTTGTTGCAGTACTGATGCTTCTCGGACACTGGTTATGTGTTTGCATAGAAGTATATGGGGCTAAAGACACATTGTGGTACAAAAAGAAGCATCTCTACCTTTTTTTGCAAGTCGCACAGCAGCACAAGGGTTTGAATGGGCCCCATAGAAAATAATGGGATTCCTTTTGTCATGCATGGTCTGCAGCATGCAAAGTCTTTACTGCCAAAAAACTGTACCTGCTAAAACATTTTTAAATGCCAAGTTTAGCTTTAGCAAAAAGAACATAAAAGCTTGTCTCCGTTATGCCAGAAAACATCTTGATGATCCAAGACTTTTGGGAAAATACTCTGGGGACTGGCGAGACAAAAGTTCAACTTTTTGGAATGTTGCATGTTCAGAAAAAGAACATCATACCAACAGTAAAATATGGTGGTGGTAGTGTGATGGTCTTGGCTGTTTTGCTGCTTCAGGACCTGGAAGACTGTGATAAATGGAACCATGAATTCTGCGGTCTACCAAAAAATCCTGAAGGATAATGTGTGGCCATCTGTTTGTGACCTCAAGCTTAAGCGAACTTGGGTTCTGCAGCAGGACAATGATCCAAAACACACCAGCAAGTCCCCCTCTGAATGGCTGAAGAAAAACAAAATGAAGACTTTGGAGTGGCCTAGTCAAAGTCCTGACCTGAATCCTATTGAGATGCTGTGGCATGACCTTAAAAAGGCGGTTCATGCTTGAAAACCTTCCTATTCTTGAACATTTAACAAATTCTGCTGTTTTGCCGATACTCGCTCCATGGCTCCGAGCGCCAACAATCATCCCACGTTCAAAGGCTGTTAAATCGCGTTGTTTACCCATATCTTCAGAAAAAAAAAATCACTTCTACTGTCATGGTAAACAACCTGCTTCCCTATTTATAATGGTCTGGCCCTCTAACAACTTCGAAATTATAGCTAATTTGCCTACAAACGTCAGGTCATCATAATAATCTGGCCACTCAGTGTATATACATCCATACACACACACATATACAGGGCTTGAAAAATTATAGGGTGTCTCATCAGTCAGTCAAAAATGTCGTCAGCATGACCGGACTATCGCCTTGCAATTTATATTAACATTTTTTGGGGACAGACAGAGCGTTATTTTTTACTATATAATGAAAAAAGTAGAGTAAATTTAGAAAAAGAGACAGGTAAGTTTTTAATCTCTTTGCCAACTTATATATATATATATATATACACACACACACACACACACACAGTATAGTGCTTGCTAGCAGTAGATATATGTACAAAGATTAACCAAAAACTGCAATACCTGAATCAGTATAGGAAAAAAAGAAATAAAACAAGAAAAACAGGGAGATAGCATAGGGAGATGCTATGAAAACTACATACTATGCAAAGTAAATGATGTTTACAAACTACAAATGTGCAATAGAGATACTACTAGTGACAGGCCAAGAGAAGGCAGGTCTTCAAAATACATGTTGCAGCACGCTGCTGGAAACATGCTTTTTATGTCAGTGTTCTCTCACATACAGCGAAATGAAGCGGCCTGCTCATAACCAGTTTATTGTGCTTTAATTTACTCAGTGAGTGACATTTCTGTAGGTTTTCTGTGTCTATTTAAATCTAGATAATTAACAATATATGGGTATGCAAGTGTAAAAGATAAATGTCCAGGAACACATGCAGGCATGCAAGTTACATAGGCACATATTTCAAGTTTTAATTCTGTATGGCCACAGAAAAAACTAGTACCATAATTTCTATAAACACATTTCTGTATTATCATCAATGCTTTATACGGTATTTACAGGTACAATCTTCTCATTCCTACTATATCTTGCTTTTGTCATTCCAGGTTTTTGTCTATAACAATGTATTACTCCACCTTAAATTATTTGTATGCATTTATACATGAGAATTTTCTACCATTCAGCATGTTTGCAATACACTGAAAGCGACATAGCGGAATCATTAAATGCATCTCAGAAACTCATAGTGACACTATTATATAACCTTGGGATACAAGGGAGCAACAAAAACAGTAATTAAGGCTAGAACTGGCGTCTAATGCACAGAGTGTAGGACAGGCCCCTCTCCACCCTGCTACTTTCAGAGCAGACTAACTGCACCCACTGCCTCTACAACCCCACCCTGCGCTCCCAGCCGTGAGGCGCCCGCTGCCACATGTCCTACCTGAGCGGCTGGGGAAGACGGGGATCCCACCAGGCAGAAAGCCACGCCATTCATTTGGTGGAGGGGCCGGGAATCCCTAGCAATGGCCGGACCCTTCCTGCTCTTTCTCGCTCTCTCAGGCTCTCAGATAAGTCTCCCCCTCCTAGCAGGATGACAGAGGATCTCCCCTCCCCCTCCTGCTGCTGATGGAGGCGAGGGGGTTATACAGGGCAGAGCTGCTGCGGGGAGGGAGCAGAGATGTCACTCTTGAGGGACATACAGGGAAAAGGAAGGAGACGGGAAGAGACATGCAACACACAATCAGCACTACTGATAAGCAAAACGCCAATGACTGTGAATCAAAACTTCAACTACTGGGAAAATCTGACGGCCATTGAGATTATTGAACAATGCCTGCATACACAGATGTGCTGTTTTCCGAATATGTTTTATTTCCAGAAAAGCCTTGGCGTTGCTTGTGTGGATACTTATAGACTCTAGGCGATTTATCGCGCAAAACAGAAATCTGCATTGAAGTCTATTGAATTGTTCACACCTTTGCGATTTATCGCGCGATACAAATCGCGTGTCGCTCAAAAAGGTGCAGGAGCTATTTTTGGGTGGTTGTCGAATGGTTTGGGTCCCATAGACATCTCTATGCATTGATAACCACGCGACAACCGCACAGTTTTCAAAGCAAAAACACACTACAACCACACGAAAACAGCGCACCAGCTCAATCACCTAGGTGTTAACCTAGCCCGATTGTTTTTTTCATTGCTGAAAAAAAACTATTTCATATGTTTTTACATATACAGGTATTCCTCACTTAACGACCGAGTTCCGTTCCTACGACCAGGTCGTTAAACGGACTGATCGTTAAGTGAGGTACTCTATACAGTACTGTACTGCATTAGTACAGTACTGTATAGCGTTGCAGATGTACAGTACCGAACAGTGTACTTTAAATCGGGCAATGAAAATACTTACCAGGACCCGCAGTGAAGATCGGAGGACATCACTTCCGCCGGCGACACGTCACGCTGACGCGCAAGGTCGCTCGGAGGACGGTCGTAAGTGCGAATGGCCGCAAAGCAGGTAAGTCTTTAAGCGAGGATTATCTGTAGTTCAAACACTGTTACAGATAACTTACAGAGGTCACTGAACCATTAAAGGAGAACTATGAGATAGTGAAAATCACTCATCATAGTTCGAGCCGACGTGTGACAATGAAACTGTCACAGGTCGGCTCAATAGATCGGGAAGTGAGCGAACACATACCGTCGCTCACTCACTTCTCGATCATCTCCCTGCAGTGAGTGTCAGACACGACTCCCTGCAGGGATCCCCTCCCCGCTCCGATCCTCCAGCGCTGATTGGAGAAATGGACGCGGGAGGGGGCAGGTACAGCTGGCTCTGCCTCTAAATAGGCAGAGCCCGCTGTCACTCACACAACTGGGTGGATCTCGACAGTAATGTTGGGATCTGTCCCGGCTGCGGCGGTCGCGGAATACCGCGAGCAGCTCGCGATATACTGAGCTTTGGGTCACGGGAGGATGTTAGTATATGTCCTCCCGTGACACTTAACCTCCCTGGCGGTCTGATTATCTCAGTTTTTTTTACTTTTAAATTTCTCGCTGGTTCTGCCCCCCTGCGACGCGGGCACTCGCAAGGGACGGATATCAGCCGGAGGACACAGCGGGGCTCGTGGACAAGGTAATCCTGAGTGTAATCAGTGTAATCCTGAGTGTGGCTCGGGGTTACCACTTTTGGTACTGAAAATTAACCCCGAACCACACTTGCTATTACTGCCAGGAAGGTTAAGAGAATGGGGAAAAACACTTACTCCATAGATCTCTTTTAACCCCCTCACTGGCCAGGCCATTTTTCAGTATTCAGCGCTGCGGTACTTTGACTGACGTTTATTCAGTCATGCAATGCTGTACTGAAATTAATTTTATACCATTTTTTGGGGATAGAGCTTTCTTTTGGTGGTATTTAATCACCAATCAGTATAATTTTTTACTATATAACAAAAAAAGTACACTAAATCTTGAAAAAAAACCTGTTTTCCCATGAAAGGTTATGAAACATTTGTTATCACCCCAATTGTTTGGTAAAATATAAAATATAGGGTCATATCTGATAAATAGACACCAAACATGTCAAGCCCTGAAATTGCGCACGCCCGCGAAATCGCAGAAAATGACCACACCCAAAATTTGCCATAGGCGTTGATTTAAACGCTTTTACCGCACTCATCAGTTTAGTGTTATTAGTAATTAATGGCCCTAAAATTATTGCTCTCACTCCGACGTTCGCAGCGATATGTAACATGTGCAGCGTAAGGGGCGCAATCGTCGTTTTCGCACATAGGTGTATCCGACGTTTGTTTGCATGTATATGTGGGGGGGCGGGGACTTTTAAAAAAAATTGTGTTATTTTACATTTATTTTATTTGTCACCATTTTTTTTAAGCTTCTTAATTTTTTTATGCTTTATTTTTTTTTACACTTAACTTTATTGCTAGGGGGCTAAGAAAACCCCTATGTGATAGCCAATTCACATAACAGGTCCTCTTTATGGAGACTTCAGGGGCCTCCAAGACCCCTGATGTCACCTAGGGACCCACAGAGAAGCTGATGAAGCAGAGATCTGCTTCATCAGCTTCTCTCTGACTTCTGTACCGGAAAGTGACAGGAATGTGGAAGTGATGTAATATACATCACTTCCTGCATTCGGGGACAGGAGAGGAGATCAAAAGGAGATCGTGTACTGACCTCCCCTTGATCTCCAGTAACAGAGTTGCAGTGGGTGGGGGATGCACACCTGCAGCTAGTACAAGCGATTGGGCGTCTCTAGAGACGCCTGATCGCTTGAATGTAAACAGCCATTGCTGGCTGTTTCCATCTCTAACAGTTTCCCCACTCGTGTGCGCGCTGGGGGGAGGGGCAGGACCAGGGCCGTCTTTAACGCAGGGCAAAATGGGCAGTCGCCCAGGGCCCAATCATTGTTTGGCCCAAAGCAGCTGCCCCTTCAGCCCACATAAGCAGTGGCGGACTTATCCACCTAACCAACTGCTCAGTGTCTGCATCCCCTCTCTGACAATCCCTGCACTGGCTTCCAATCGCCCAAAGGATAATATTCAAAATATTAACAACCACTTTCAAAGCCATTCACAACTCTGCCCCAGGTTACATATCCAACCTTGTCTCAAAGTATCACCCTAACCGTCCCCTACGTTCCTCCCAAGACCTCCTGCTTTCCAGCTCCCTCGTCAACTCCTCCTTCTCTAGAGTCTCTCCCATTCTTTGAAACTTCTTACCTCAACCTGTCCATCTTTCTCCCAGTCTGACTGCCTTTCAGCGATCGCTAAAGACTCATCTCTTTAGGGAAGCCTATCACACTTCAAACTAACCACTAAACTCTTTCTCAAACAATTCATCCTCACACAGCTACCTCCTCATGTATCACTTGCCCCTCCCTCTTAGATTGTAAGCCCTCACGGGCAGGGCCCTCCTTACCATCTTGTCTTGAATTGTATTGTAATTATAATGTCTTCCCTATATTGTAAAGCGCTGTGCAAACTGTTGGCACTATATAAATCCTGTATAATAATAATAATGTAAATAATAAAATAAATAAAATCAAATAATTAATTTCAAGTGGGACCACGCACGCCACATATTTGCTTGAATGCCCGTGTGGGCAACAACATGGGTAGGACCACAAGACAGCTTAAAATTTGTATACAGGAACACATTAATAATATTATAAAATGGCTTCACCAAGCACAGTGTTTCTAAGCATTTAAAATTATATCACAATAAAAATCCAAATGGTTTAAAATTCTGTGGAATTGATAGAGCTATGAAGTACTGGAGAGGGAATAATTTGAAAAGAGAAATCTCCCAGAGAGAAACAAATTGGATATACTTGTTAGATACCATGTTCCCAAGAGGTCTAAATATTGAGTTAGACTTGAACTGCTTCTTTAGGTGATGTAGTGATATTATATGTGCGAGGTGGGAGGATTTGATATATTAGGTGTTTTTGATTTTTTAAGCACATTTGTCTAATGTGCTAGAATCAATTATTTTGTTAGTATTTTTTGGTATGAGATTTGCTTAGCCCTATTTACATTTATACCTGTACAGAGTCCTGACCTCAACCCGATAGAACACCTTTGGGATGAATTAAAGCAGAGACTGTGAGCCAGGCCTTCTCGTCCAACATCAGTACCTGACCTCACAAATGCGCTTCTGAAGAATGGTCGAACATTCCCATAGACACACTCCTACACCTTGTGGACAGCCTTCCCAGGAGAGTTGAAGCTGTTATAGCTGCAAAGGGTGGGCCAACTCAATATTGAACCCTTTGGACTAAGAATGGGATGCCATTAAAGTTCATGTGCGTGTAAAGGCAGACGTCCCAATACTTTTGACAATATAATGTATCTTGAAAACTTTAGCCAACCAGCACCATTATCACTTGTTTTCTAATTCAACCAATCAAAATATGTAAGAATGAACACATTTTATCTCGGAGGTCGATAATTTCCCAAAATTTGAAGACCAGTGTTATACATAAAGTGCTGATTATTCATCTGCAATATGGTGAACAACATGAGTTGGTGAGTGCGGCTTACTATAGGTTTGGTCAAATAGAGAAAGTCCATGGTCCCATCGCACTCCTGACCTCCAAATCCCTTTGAAAAGCGGGTGCTGCGGTAGTCAACGGGTGGCATCCGTTATAATCACAAGTAAAGATAAAGACACCGGCACTCCAAATTCAAAAGCAAACGTCTATTTATTGACGTGCAGCATAGTAAATAGCTATTTACTATGCTGCACGTCAATAAATAGACGTTTACTTATGAGTTAACGTCTATTTATTAAGGGTTAGAACTTCCGGGCCATGGAATCCAATCTGGAAGTTGTGCTTCAAAAATTTCCCATGTTTTATCATCTACACACATTAAGCCTGGCTACAAAAACATTTCTTAGCCAGTATAATAGTGATAACCTTGCTTTTTCAGACACACTTTATATATGCATATCGGTGTAACGTGCATCACGCTTGGATGCATGGAGTGATATTATGTGCTGATACGCTTACTTTGAAGTTTTTTCTTCTGGAGGCACATTGTTGGATATCCTTGATAATCGTGTCATATGAACCATCCTAAAGATATCGTTGCTGGTGATAATGCTATGCTTAAATCTATGCTTAAATGCAAAGAGTGACTGTCAGAACTATTGGGCCGAAAGGAATCAATTTCATAGGCCTAAACATGTTATTTTACAGATGTGTCTATGGGCATACTGGTGGCCATTTTGTCTGTTTGCTAAAAGGTGAAGAAAAGTTAATTCTTCTTGAATAGAGACTTTCACAGAGAAGGAGTTAGGAATTTTAGCATAAATAGTCTCAGATCGTAAATTGTGGGGGCCTCAGACGCACATCAGTTAAGGATGGTGCCAGCCTGTGTAGGTCTAGATTGATGACTTTCTTGCCTCTCCAAAAGACGACGTACAGAGACTGGAGTGTTTAGAGTTTTTTTTTTCTCTCTCTCAATGAATAGAAGATGGGGTTTATCTTAAAGTTGTTTATGAAACCTTACTATTCATTGCAGTAATAAATATTAGCAATAATGTTATTATATTATTATATTATATGCAGCATCTGTATGCCTACTTAATTGACTTAATTGACTGATTTCAAGTAAAGTTTTATACATGTACTTTTATATATCCAAACTATATTCATTATATATTGTTTGAGTGTACCCATTGAAATATATTAGGATGTATTACTAATAATGGGCTTTTTTATATTTTTAAGTGCAAAGAATTAGGTGGTACATGCCAATGTATTATTTTCTTGTAATGTATGAAAAACCTCTGGGTCTAAACTAAGTAATCACTTTCAAGGAATTTAAGAAAGAACGTTAATTGCTTTAGATTAGATTGTCTTAAAGTTGTAAATCGAAGAAGCAGACCTAAAGTCTGACAATGTGTAATCAAGTATTGTCAAAATTTTATATTCATGTCTTTTTCCAAGGGCTGAGGTTAAAGGTTATCTCACTGCCTTAACTTTCGAAATTAGTGAAATTAAATGAAATGCTCCCAATTTTTATATAGAACAATAGTGCCCCCTGGTGGTGATTGTGAGGGAAAGGTCTAGGGCAAAAAGGACATATTTGACGTCATGTTTCACGTCAATAATCACGTGGAAGACCCAAACCAAGCCCACATCACCGGGGGGATATAGAGAGGGGACCAGGAGCCCAGGGGGAGATTCCAACACCAAGGGAGAGATTCCAACACCAAGGCAGTAAGCAAATACATTCCAAGGGTATAGGTAGGAAGCTAAGGCTGTCCAAGGAAACTGAACTAAAGAGAACCTGACTATCCCTGCTTGCTGAGCATTGACTGCTGACTTCTTTCAAACAACTAAATTTTAAATTGCTGGTAAAGTATACTTTTTATCTGTATATTAGGCAATTCGTTAGCCACATATATACAGTATATTCGGGTAAACCATTGAGTTCTTGTAGGATCTAGATTGATCTGAGATCATTTTTAACTGCAGTAAAAATTGTGTCTTTCAATCTTGGGAGATAATTATATACATGTGTTATATACATTTATATAATCTCCAGGAAACTGATTTCAGTTTCTAGTCAATGGTCTAGTCTGATATATATTGAATTACATTGGTGGAAATTTTTCTCTACTTTGACTTGTCTTGGCTCATTGCCAGCCCTGTGCATGATGGGATAAATATCGCCCATGTGCTGTTAAAAGTTTGTGTTTGTGAATATCTGTGCTGGGAGAAGTCACATGTCAATTCTGAACCTTTTGTTTTCTTATTCTGTGAGATACTGAGAAGATACCCATTACATTTAAAAAGTCGTTTTATTTTGGTTATATTTATTCTTTTGAATTCATATCCAGTGGTTACATTTTATGCATTACCTGTGATATCAAATTAATTGTTATTATCTGATCCATATTCTTTGTTTGTTACCAATTATATTTTATTTTATTCTGCACTGATTTTTAAGTAATAAATATATATATTTTGTATACTTTTGTATTCCTCTTGTATTCAAAGTCAGCGCAAATGAAAGAACTCGTGTAAATTTTGATTTATGGAAATACGTTGGTAATCTCCTTAATTATAGATTCTAATTTGTTTCCATAAACATAAGACTGAATATCAGAGCAGTATAAACATTCTGACATGACATTGCATGCCGATTTATTTACTTCAAAGTTTTTCTATCTGGAGACACATTGTTGGATATCTTTAAAATTGTATCATATTAATCATCCTCTATATATGCATGTCGGTGTAACGTGCATCACGCTTCAATGCATGGAGTGATATTATATGCTGATACATTTACTTTGGAATTCTTTCCTTTTGGAGACACATTGCTGGATATCCTTGAAAATTGTCATACCAACCATCCTAAGGATATTGTTGCTGGCGGCCAACAGTCACAATTGGGATCAATATTATATTGATATATATATGGTGTAGGATATTTCTTTGGATTTTAGATGTTTGTCCGATGTGTATTTATGGTGTTTGCAATTTTTTGAATAAAACTATTTTCATTAAACATAAATTGATATTCACTATCATACTATGTTGGGATCTCTGTTAAAGGGGAAATAGACTTTTTAATATTTATTTAGGAGACCCACATAGATTTATTTATTGTCATTAGTGTGCAGCCCCCTTCCCCTGTGTATATATATATCACAAAGTGTGACAATAATTTACAAATGTGATTATCATCAAACATTGGTATATAAATACTCTACAGACCAGGCCTCAAAATTTCCACTCACCCCCTTGCAATTGGCAAGTGAAAATTGCGTGGGGGCAAGTGGAATGTCATCGATGGGGGTGTGCCGCCGGCAGGACCATGGATGGCACAATACCACCGCGGCGATTGCTTGCTTCTGTTCTCTCTTCTCCTCCTCTACAGCTGCAGCTACAGAGCGGCCAAGGAGAAGAGAGACCAGAAGCGAGCAATCGCCGCAGCGGTAGAGTTCCATCCCTGGTCCTGCCGGCGGCGCACCCCAGAAATGACATTCAGTTCCGCTGTCTTCTGCAGCTTCCTGTGGCCACCTCAGCGGCCAGGCTGGGAGGAAGACTGCAGAGACAGTGAGACACCCGGCCAGAAATGTAGGCAGCGCGGGAAAATAATTTTTTATCTCCCTACATTCAGGATCTCTGTACCACCCCCCCCTCCCCACCAGGAGAAAGAAGAGGGCACCTGAATACTATCAGCTAAGTGCACTGTAAGTCCCTTTTTTTTTCTTCCTTACAACGCTGACCTCTGTGCTGTGCGTCACACTGGCCTCTGCGTCACACTGACCTCTGCGCTGTGCGACACACTGACCTTGGCGCCGTGCGTCACACTGACCTCTGCGCTGTGCATCACACTGACCTCTGCGCTGTGCGTCACACTGACCTCTGCGCTGTGCGTCACACTGACCTCTGTACTGAGCATTACATTACTGACCTCTGCGCTGTGAATCACATTACTGATGCTGTGCGTCACACTGACCTCTGCGCTGTGCGTCACACTGACCTCTGCGCTGTGTGTCACACTGACCTCTGCGCTGTGCGTCACACTGACCTCTGCGCTGTGCGTCACACTGACCTCTGCGCTGTGCGTCACACTGACCTCTGTGCTGAGCGTTACATTACTGACCTCTGCACTGTGAATTACATTACTGACCTCTGCACTGTGCGTCACACTGACCTCTGCACTGTGCGACACCCAGCCTTGGGACGCCACTGCATACACCCATAGATTTTCTATAGATTTTTTTCTATCAGCCTATGGTCAGATAGAAAAAGTTGAACACATTTCTCCATCTACGCTAAACTGTGTGGAAGGAGGAATCTCCCACTGGGTCAAGCTTCAGTATCATGCTAGTCGGCCCCGCTGGCTGTCAAAATACCTAAATATTCGGATTGGATGCAGGCATTGTTCAGGTGTTTTCAAAGCCAGCGGGGCCGACTAGCAAGATACTGAAGCTTGGCCCAGTGGCCCACACAGTTTATCGAAGATGGAGGAATCTGTTGCACTTTTTCCATCTGACCATAGGCTGATAGAAAAATATATATAGGTGTAAGGCCAGCATAACACAACATGCCTGCCTGGTCGTTTCTGTTTTGTTATGTATTTTCAGCAGGGCGTAAAGTGCAGGTGTTACTGGAAATTGTACTTTTAAGATGGGTGCTTTATTTCTATGATTTTGTTTCTCACATGCATGGTCTATTAATGCAAATAACAAATAAATCCTGTTGTTCATTTGTCCATACTGGTGGATATGCGATCTATATGTTATTATTATACTGGATTTATATAGCGCCAACAGTTTGCGCAGCCCTTTACAATATAAGGAAGACATTACAATTACAACACAGTTCAAGACAAGATGGTGAGGAGGGCCCTGGCCCTGATGGTTTACAATCTAAAAGGGAGGGGGAAGTGATACACGATGAGGTAGCTGTGTGGGGATGAATTGTTTGAGAAATTGATATTTCAGTGGTTAGGTTGAGGTCGGATAAGCTTCCCTGAAGAGATGAGTCTTAAGGGAACACATAAAGGTAGTCAGAGTAGGAGATAGACTGACAGGTTGGGGTAAAGAGTTCCACAGAATGGGGGAGACCCTAGTGAAGTCCTGGAGGCGAGCATGGGAGGAGTTGACAAGGGAGCTAGAGAGCAAGAGGTTTTGGGAGGAGCGAAGGGGAAGGTTAGGGTGATACTTAGAGACAAGGTCTGAGATATAGACGGGGGCTGAGTTGTGGATGGCTTTGTAAGTGGTTGTTAATATTTTGAATTTTATCCTTCGTGCGATTGGAAGCCAGTGCAGCGATTGACAGCGGGGAGGGGGAGTGGGGGTTGCAGACACTGTAAGTTGTTTTGGGGTAAGTTGAATTTAACCACCTCCCGTTCATGGCTATTCCTGAACGGCCGGATGGGAGCCTTATAAGAGTGAGAGAGCGTCTTAAGACGTCCTGCCCAGGGCCGTCTTTAATACTGATTGGACCCTGGGCAAACAATTTCTTGGGCCCCCCCCCTCCCGGCCCTAACAGCAGCATATGGAAGAGGTGGTGGCAACACCAGTGGCGGACCTAAGGAACAAAGGGCCCTGGTGCAAGATTTTTTTTATCAATATTATATTGATATATATATGGTGTAGGATATTTCTTTGGATTTTAGATGTTTGTCCGATGTGTATTTATGGTGTTTGCAATTTTTTGAATAAAACTATTTTCATTAAACATAAATTGATATTCACTATCATACTATGTTGGGATCTCTGTTAAAGGGGAAATAGACTTTTTAATATTTATTTAGGAGACCCACATAGATTTATTTATTGTCATTAGTGTGCAGCCCCCTTCCCCTGTGTATATATATATCACAAAGTGTGACAATAATTTACAAATGTGATTATCATCAAACATTGGTATATAAATACTCTACAGACCAGGCCTCAAAATTTCCACTCACCCCCTTGCAATTGGCAAGTGAAAATTGCGTGGGGGCAAGTGGAATGTCATCGATGGGGGTGTGCCGCCGGCAGGACCATGGATGGCACAATACCACCGCGGCGATTGCTTGCTTCTGTTCTCTCTTCTCCTCCTCTACAGCTGCAGCTACAGAGCGGCCAAGGAGAAGAGAGACCAGAAGCGAGCAATCGCCGCAGCGGTAGAGTTCCATCCCTGGTCCTGCCGGCGGCGCACCCCAGAAATGACATTCAGTTCCGCTGTCTTCTGCAGCTTCCTGTGGCCACCTCAGCGGCCAGGCTGGGAGGAAGACTGCAGAGACAGTGAGACACCCGGCCAGAAATGTAGGCAGCGCGGGAAAATAATTTTTTATCTCCCTACATTCAGGATCTCTGTACCACCCCCCCCTCCCCACCAGGAGAAAGAAGAGGGCACCTGAATACTATCAGCTAAGTGCACTGTAAGTCCCTTTTTTTTTCTTCCTTACAACGCTGACCTCTGTGCTGTGCGTCACACTGGCCTCTGCGTCACACTGACCTCTGCGCTGTGCGACACACTGACCTTGGCGCCGTGCGTCACACTGACCTCTGCGCTGTGCATCACACTGACCTCTGCGCTGTGCGTCACACTGACCTCTGCGCTGTGCGTCACACTGACCTCTGTACTGAGCATTACATTACTGACCTCTGCGCTGTGAATCACATTACTGATGCTGTGCGTCACACTGACCTCTGCGCTGTGCGTCACACTGACCTCTGCGCTGTGCGTCACACTGACCTCTGCGCTGTGCGTCACACTGACCTCTGTGCTGAGCGTTACATTACTGACCTCTGCACTGTGAATTACATTACTGACCTCTGCACTGTGCGTCACACTGACCTCTGCACTGTGCGACACCCAGCCTTGGGACGCCACTGCATACACCCATAGATTTTCTATAGATTTTTTTCTATCAGCCTATGGTCAGATAGAAAAAGTTGAACACATTTCTCCATCTACGCTAAACTGTGTGGAAGGAGGAATCTCCCACTGGGTCAAGCTTCAGTATCATGCTAGTCGGCCCCGCTGGCTGTCAAAATACCTAAATATTCGGATTGGATGCAGGCATTGTTCAGGTGTTTTCAAAGCCAGCGGGGCCGACTAGCAAGATACTGAAGCTTGGCCCAGTGGCCCACACAGTTTATCGAAGATGGAGGAATCTGTTGCACTTTTTCCATCTGACCATAGGCTGATAGAAAAATATATATAGGTGTAAGGCCAGCATAACACAACATGCCTGCCTGGTCGTTTCTGTTTTGTTATGTATTTTCAGCAGGGCGTAAAGTGCAGGTGTTACTGGAAATTGTACTTTTAAGATGGGTGCTTTATTTCTATGATTTTGTTTCTCACATGCATGGTCTATTAATGCAAATAACAAATAAATGCACTGTGCGACACCCAGCCTTGGGACGCCACTGCATACACCCATAGATTTTCTATAGATTTTTTTCTATCAGCCTATGGTCAGATAGAAAAAGTTGAACACATTTCTCCATCTACGCTAAACTGTGTGGAAGGAGGAATCTCCCACTGGGTCAAGCTTCAGTATCATGCTAGTCGGCCCCGCTGGCTGTCAAAATACCTAAATATTCGGATTGGATGCAGGCATTGTTCAGGTGTTTTCAAAGCCAGCGGGGCCGACTAGCAAGATACTGAAGCTTGGCCCAGTGGCCCACACAGTTTATCGAAGATGGAGGAATCTGTTGCACTTTTTCCATCTGACCATAGGCTGATAGAAAAATATATATAGGTGTAAGGCCAGCATAACACAACATGCCTGCCTGGTCGTTTCTGTTTTGTTATGTATTTTCAGCAGGGCGTAAAGTGCAGGTGTTACTGGAAATTGTACTTTTAAGATGGGTGCTTTATTTCTATGATTTTGTTTCTCACATGCATGGTCTATTAATGCAAATAACAAATAAATCCTGTTGTTCATTTGTCCATACTGGTGGATATGCGATCTATATGTTATTATTATACTGGATTTATATAGCGCCAACAGTTTGCGCAGCCCTTTACAATATAAGGAAGACATTACAATTACAACACAGTTCAAGACAAGATGGTAAGGAGGGCCCTGGCCCTGATGGTTTACAATCTAAAAGGGAGGGGGAAGTGATACACGATGAGGTAGCTGTGTGGGGATGAATTGTTTGAGAAATTGATATTTCAGTGGTTAGGTTGAGGTCGGATAAGCTTCCCTGAAGAGATGAGTCTTAAGGGAACACATAAAGGTAGTCAGAGTAGGAGATAGACTGACAGGTTGGGGTAAAGAGTTCCACAGAATGGGGGAGACCCTAGTGAAGTCCTGGAGGCGAGCATGGGAGGAGTTGACAAGGGAGCTAGAGAGCAAGAGGTTTTGGGAGGAGCGAAGGGGAAGGTTAGGGTGATACTTAGAGACAAGGTCTGAGATATAGACGGGGGCTGAGTTGTGGATGGCTTTGTAAGTGGTTGTTAATATTTTGAATTTTATCCTTCGTGCGATTGGAAGCCAGTGCAGCGATTGACAGCGGGGAGGGGGAGTGGGGGTTGCAGACACTGTAAGTTGTTTTGGGGTAAGTTGAATTTAACCACCTCCCGTTCATGGCTATTCCTGAACGGCCGGATGGGAGCCTTATAAGAGTGAGAGAGCGTCTTAAGACGTCCTGCCCAGGGCCGTCTTTAATACTGATTGGACCCTGGGCAAACAATTTCTTGGGCCCCCCCCCTCCCGGCCCTAACAGCAGCATATGGAAGAGGTGGTGGCAACACCAGTGGCGGACCTAAGGAACA
>NW_017308426.1:173196-200946 GCF_000935625.1 Nanorana parkeri | reverse complement strand
ATATATACACGCACACATACACACACACACACACACACTAAAAAACAGACAGTGGAAAGTAAAATAGCAAAAATAAACAAAGCAGTGGTGCACAACTCAAAAAAGGAAAAACAAACTCAATTGAAAAAAACTAAACTATCCATAAAAACATACCCTCTAAACATGTATATATGTAAAGAACACACAAAAGCAGCACTCTGTGTAAAACTAACAGACAAAGCACATTACACACAACTATACTCTAAGTCCTGACAAGGACTTAAAGAGCAGAAATTCGTAATTTTGAATGTTTATGGGGCTAAGGGTAGTTGAGAACACATGCAGGAAATCTGGCTTATTAAGGGCTTGGGCTAATGTGCATAGCTTTCAAATTTTGCCTTTTTATCTAATCATAGCACTGCTCAAACATAGTTTCAGTGACAATGAAATCTGTAGCTTGACAGTGAAATTGATTTTGCCCAAATCATTCTGCTTATCCCTAATCATGAAATTAGCTAGCACCAGTATGTATTTTTTTTCACTGCCACAGTGTTACTTGCTGTGATATTCTTCTTTTTAGATAACATTCTGATTAAAATGGTCCCCTAGACCCTTTAAGCAACCCATATGTATAGTCATGTGAAAGACACCACAATAGATATTTTTTCAATAACATGTGTATATATATGTGATAAATAAAACACTTCTGCAATGCAGTTATATGTAAATTGTTACTAATAAAACCTTTAGTCAAAAATGATGTGAGGGCACAAGATGTTGGAGGGGAGGAGGTATAATCATTAATGGCATAAGGGATATTTTACTTTGAGAGTGGTAAAGATGTGGAATTCACTTCCACAGATAGCTGTATCAGTGGGAAACATAAACTGTGGGAAAAGCCACAAAAATACAAAGGAGGTTGGAAGTGCATTTGTGAATTACCAAATAAACCACCAAATACGTATGAATTTCTACCTCAAGAAAGCCAGTCTATTATGTGACAAATTTCAAACTTGCCAGACTGGCTAAAGTGTAACATCCTTAGTGGACAAACATGCAGTGCAGCAGTCAACAGGAAGTGCATTTCTGGTGTCACTTCTTTTTTGAGATCTCATCTCTATTATAAGTGTGTATTTATAGTATACGTATAGCAATTTTTTCTTTTTGAGGAAATCTTTATGAACTGTAGAGAATTCCCCTCTTAGACAGTTCTCACAGGAATAGATGTCCCAATTGAAAGATTTCCCCCACCTCCTGTTCTAAAGAGTACATTAAGGGGTCTAATCACAAAGCTACCAAAGGATCTAGCCATACCTTCGGGTAGCTTCGGCCACAGGACCCCTTTGGTTCAGGGCTGCTGTACAGGCTATTCATTATAGCCTGTACAGCCCCCGAAGTTGGCCGAGGGGCTCGGTCGAGCCGAAGGCATATGCTTCGGCTCGACTGAGCTTAGGGGAAATCCGAAGCAGACCGAACGGCCAGCCATTGGCCGGCCAACAGCCTGCTTCTGACATCTCACGGCTGGCTCCGGCCACTTGCAGAAAGATCAGCGTCCCTGGTTACCCGGTAACCAGAGACGTCGTTCTTCTCAGTGTAATAACAGATGGGTGTTTTATTTGATAATAATGACAGTATAAGCCATTAGTGTACAGAAGTCATGTTCTTAGAAGAGAACACACAGAACAACAACAGGAAATGCATCACAGGAAACAAGTGACACAGAGATGAATCATAGAGTTGCATATAAACTAAACATAACACTCATAACATCTCCCTCTTAATAAATTATCATTGTGAAATTTGGTTGAATCCTTGTAATAACATATTTACAGGTTAAGTCTTTTGGGTGGTTGTGAATGTCTACCACTGCGTGAGCACACAAAAGGGGCTTTTTAAATATGGCTATTAGTGGTTTGTGATCTGTTTCAGCTGTGATTGTATCTCGGCCATAAAGATAGTGATTGAAACGCTGGCAGGCAAACACAATGCTTAAACATTCTTTTTCAAGCATAATTTTGCTCGGCTGATGAAAGAGCTCTGGATGCATATGCAACTGGCTGCTCATCTTGCAATAGACAACATCCTAGGCCATTCTTGCTTAAATCACTTTGTATTGTAACATGTTTTGTGACATCATAATATTTCAACACAGGAGCGGGGGTGACCAATTGTTTTATTTTCTCCACTGCCTGGTCATGTTTGGGAAGCCAGTGCCAAACTGCATCCTTATCCAGAAGTCTTCTTAACGGCTGACATACCTCAGACAAGTGTGGTATAAATGTAGCTAGATATGTGACAAAGCCAATAAAACGCTGTACTGCTTTGGCATCGCCAGGCTGTGGCATGTCCACAATGGCTCTAATCTTATCAGGGTCTGCTTTTAAGCCTTGTGAGGACAGGATATGTCCATGGAAATGGACTTCTTGCACCTTGAACTGCAATTTCTTTACGCTGAGTCTCAGCCTCACCTGCCTGCATCATGGTCATGCGCAGCTTCTTCATCTGTATCACCACAGCCAACTATGAGAATGTCATCAGCTATTGGCTCAATTCCATGGAGCCCACATAATAGTTCATGCTGCTTTCGCTGATATACCTCTGGTGCTACAGAGACTCCAAATGGCAGTTTGAGCCATCTTTTTCTGCCCCAAGGAGTCCAGAATATGGTCATGCAGCTACTCTTTCCATCTAGTTTGCACTGCAAAAAGACATCTCTAGCATCAACAAGGGTAAAGACCCGTGCTTTGGGTAGTTTGTGCAAAACATCGTCAAGTGTTGGCATTAAGTAATGTGACCGTCTCAGGGCCATATTCAAAAACTTGGGATCGATGCAAATTCTGATCTTCTCAGGCTTCCTAATAACAACCATGTTGCTTATCCAGTCCGTAGGCTCTGATACTGAAGTATCTCTCAGAGACCCATAGTCACAGCTTGCAGCTTTTTCTCTTAGCCATGTGACAAAGTTATCTATTGTTTCACCTTCTTCTTGCTTGCAGCTGCCAAATATATATCTTTCATATATGACATTTTTAGAAGGTCTGAAAAAAGCTTCTAATGCATCCAGGATGGCTTTAGTGTCACTCTTCTGCTCCTCTGTGAGGTTCAGATTATGCTTGTAAACATGAAGGCATTCACTGCCCATAACTCTCCTCAGTGTAGCTGCTTGCACTGCTGCAGGCTTCTCATGTAATTCTGTTGCTAGGGAGTAATCCTCAAAATCAGCTCTGAAGTTATCCCAGTTACTGCTGCAATCCCCACTCACCCTCATTGTCTCAGGTAGTGGAATGCTGTGTGCAGTTGCCATGGTGCTGGTTTTCTTGCTTCCAGTGCTCAGCTTTCAGGACAGGACTGCAATCGCTACAGGAGGCACATTCAGCTCTAAGACCCCTCACTGCAAGATTGGCAAGCTTTCAGCATCCCATGAGTAGAGGCAGCGCAGATTCAAGTACTTCTGACACCATGTTTTATGTGATAATAATGACAGTATAAGCCGTTAGTGTACAGAAGTCTTGTTCTTAGAAGAGAACACAGAGCAACAACAGGAAAGGCATCACAGGAAACAAGTGACACAGAGATGAATCATAGAGTTGCATATAAACTAAACATAACACTCATAACAATGGGCGCCCCTGGTAAGCTCTTATCTTAATGACAGAACAGCATCTGCTGGTTACTAGGTAACCAGCAGACGCTGTTCTGCCATTAGGATGAGAGCAGAGTCGGCTTTCATATCCCCGCCGACTCCGACAAGCTCTAATTCTAATGACAGCTGGTCCCGGCCAATAGAAAACAGTTGGGCGGACCTAGCTGTCACTGCTAGCTCTGCTCAATCATTTTCTATTTTTGTTTCTACTTTTTAAACTGTTTTTCTATTCTGCTCGGTACCACAGAGGTACCGAGCAGAATAGCCAAGCCGAATGCCGCTCATCGGCTATTCACTCACTGCTTCACTGCTATTCGGCATCTATGAGAACAGGCCGAACAACAGCGAGTAGCCTGCTGGAGGTCCGGCTCAGCCTATCCAGATGCTGGATCAGCTGAGTCGAACTCCTTCTGCACTTCGGGTCGGCCGAACATGCTGAGCATGCTTTAACCTTTACCTACTCTATCCAAAATGTAAAAAACATATTTGAACTTTGTATGCTCCTCTGCACAGTGCAATAAAAACGTGAAGCATTTTGTTTGTGTTTGGGCTGATCCCATTGTAGTCATGTTTGATCCTACTAGTGGTTCCTTTTAAGTACTGGACTAAACAATGCTTTGCCAAATTCGTTTCATTCTGTATTGAAATTCATATGAATTTTTGGAAATTCAGACACATGCATCTGTTTTTCCAAATGAAAGAAATAACGAATGCAAACGAATCCCAATTTTCCGATAACAACATTTTGGATGCATCTGAATTTTTTCAGAATTTCATTCAGAATTAACTTGTGTTGTGTCATTCAGAATAAACTTGTGTTTTGTATTGAAAATTAAAAAAAAAATTGTGGTTTCTGTAGAATGTCAAAAGTCAAAAAGAAAAATTGCACTTTTTTTAATGTCACTTTGCTGCAATGAAAATGTGTTCATAATTATCTAATGCATCTGAATTTAATGAACATTTCAGATACAGACGAATCCGAATAATGAAACAAATTGACTTTTGGACCCAAATCCCGAAAAACAAAATAACAAAGTCTGAAACTAAACAAATTTTTGGCCGGCGCACATGTCTAGTTACTACAAATTTAGAAAAGCAGTGAGAAGGGAGAGATAAAGGCAGATCTTCCAGCAGATGGTCTATTTTGATTACTGTCATAACCATTCTTGTGAGTGTTGATGCTTTTCCTCTCATATATTCTTTATCAAGAACACCCGCATGGAGCTCAGTATGTGTCACAGTCTCTTACTGTAAAATTATAAAGATTAGCATTTCTTAATTCTAGTTGTCGGCATCCATTCTGTAATACATCCTCAATGTGATACAATTCTTTTCTTTCATAGATTGTGTTTTTTTTTTATTTACTCTTATGTTATATTAATAATGGGTTTATCACAGGTTTGAAAGCCACTGCACACTAATACAACAATTGGTTGTTTAGTTTGCCACTTGCTTGTTTAGCAAGAAAACACATAAACAACTGACAGAACGTAAAACAAATTAGTCTTGAAGGTGAAATGAATGTGGAAAGTTCCCTTGACATATGCTATAAATGGTGTTTCCTATGAAGGTTAGCTATAGCAAAAAAGCTGCGTCATCATTCTATAAAAATCCAGTAACTACTACATTATTTGAAGTAAATAACATTTAGCATTGAGCATTATTCTTATACATTACCTGGCATACATTAAGCTGTATCAGATATTTAATGTACTCCAAAGATCTTATTGTTCAACTTTATTTTTAAAGTGTCATAAAAGCTTAGAGTACCAGGCTACAACCATATATTTTGAAGCATTCCCCACGTCTTTTCACATTTAAAAAATATTTATATATCATTTTGTTTTTTTTTTAGAATGTCACATTACATTATTCTTAGCTTTTTGAAGTGAATTGCTTTAGGTTATATCATGTACATTAAAGTTATTCATACTTACTCAAACACAACACACTGTATATAGGACATAATCAACGATAATAAATAAATCTGCGCTAGTTAGGAGACACTTGCACTAGAAAGGATCAACAGTTAAAAGCCAACAGACAAAGGTTGCTAGAATCTCACTAGATGTTAAAATAATTGTGCAGCGCTATATAACCTCCCCGTGACAACATAAATTAAAATGATAAAAATACAAAAAATGATAAAGTTGAAAAAGAACAAATCACATAAACACTGAGCAAGTGAAATGGTGATCTAAATATGAGTTAATAGTAATATTGTGACCATCACACACATAAAAAGAGTCCTAATGTGATAGTTATAAATACAAGTGCAATCGGTGTGCAATAAGTCAATCATCCGTTGTTGTTGTTGTTGAAACCCTGAATTTGCCCCTGTCTAGGAGACGGCAGAATAAGCCATCTTCCAAACCTGGGGGGAATCCGGGGTGACCTATGATAGGTTGCATGGGCGACGGCTGTACAGACAATTCCAACATAGTAAATGCCCGACTTGTCACCTGCCATGTGGATCCCACCGTCGGGTGGGATCTAACAGACCTGGGAACTGGACCGCTGCACCATGGCAAGACTGGTAGAGGAATGTCAGTTGTAGATTGTTCAAGCTTAATCCATGGCTTGACGTCACCATGGCGGCACCAGTCAATCACTCGGGATAAGTGAGATGCTATGTAGTAGAGGTGGAAGTCAGGTAGGGCCAGCCCTCCCGCCGCCTTCGGGCGTCGCAGGATCGGTAGTCTCAGTCTAGGGATTTTACCGGCCCAGATGAAGTCAGAAACCATTTTTTGCAGTGAGCGGAAGAACGAGCGTGGGATCTGTATTGGGAGGGTCTGGAAGGGGTATAGGAGGTTTGGGAGGATATTTTGCTTAATGATGTTACAGCGCCCTGTCCGGGAGAACGTGGAACGGGACCATCCTTGGAGGTCTGTCTTAACTTTTTGCAGTAATGGGGGGAAATTTAGGCTGTACACATCAGCCAGGTTCCGAGGTATGAGAACCCCTAAGTATTTAATCGATGTGGAGGACCACTGGTAGGAGAAGTTTTGCGAGAGTCGTGACAGCATGGGAGGTGGGATCGTAAGGTTAAGGGCTGCCGACTTCTGGGTGTTAACATGGTAGTTGGATATCTCCCCATACTGTTGTAGAGCCGCAAGTAGGTTGGGTATGGTTGTGTCTGGGGTCGTTAAGAAAAATAGTAGGTTGTCAGCGAATGCTGCTACCTTGTGCGTGGTCTTCCCCGCCCGAATGCCCTGGATGTTAGGGTTGGCTCTGATGGTCCGGAGTAGGGGTTCGAGAGTCAGGATAAAAATGAGGGGTGAGAGTGGGCATCCCTGCCTGGTTCCATTTGAAATTGGGAATGGAGTCTACAGTATTCCGTTCACGCACACTCTGGCCGTTGGATGGGAGTACAAGGCCAGTACCCACGCGAGCATGCCCGGGCCCAGTCCGGTATTTCAATTGGGGGTAGCTGTAGTAACTCACATAGGCTGGGGACGTCTGCCGGAGAACGGACCGTGAACGAGTCTCCACCCTTGCGGACATGCAAGCGGATCGGATATCCCCATCTGTAGCAGGCTCCGGCCTGGAGGATCAGCGAGAGGAGAGGGTGCAGCAGGGCCCGGCGTCGTAGGGTATTGCGTGAGAGGTCTGGCAGGATTTGTAGGGCCGCTCCATCGAACTCGACCGTTTTTTTTCAGCCATGCCTGTCGCAGGATGTCTTCCTTCATGGAATAGACTTGAAGCCAGCATACAACATCCCTCAGGCGGGATGCGTCTGTGGACGGCGGGCCTAGGGTGCGGTGCACTCTGTCCAGCAGTATGGAATCAGGGGCTGCACTGGGGAGCAGTGTGCCAAATATCGCTTGCACCGTGGAGCGGAGATCCGCAGGGTTTGTTGCCTCCGGTAGGCCTCGAATTCTTACGTTCTGGCGTCGGTTGCGGTCTTCGAGGTCTTCCATGCGTAGTTGGAGGGCCGCAATATGCGGTGAGGTCACCGGGTGCGCCTGCCCCAAGGCCTGGACCCTGGTTTCTAGAGCCGTGCACGTGGTGGACACAGCGGACACATCCGTCGAGACCGCCTGGATCTCCTGTCGCATCTTGCTCAAGTCTCTCTGTAGGGCCGTCTCCACTCTGGTGACCATTGCTGCAAAATCCTCTTTGGTGGGTAAGTAGTTCAACAGGGCCCAGAACTCCTGCGGGATGTCGGTCAGCTGCTTGTGGGACGGGTACGAGTCAGCATCAGTGGAGTCGGAGTCGTATGTCCGAGGTGAGTGCGTCCCAGAGCGGGGTTCCCGGGGAGTAGGAGATCGGGAACAGGCATTGCCTTGTGGCGTGCGTAGGAGACGGGGCTCGGAGGCCATGATGGATTGGTCCCGGCCACGAAGCCTGTTACGTGTGGAGGTGAAAAATTCTTGCCTCGAGGGGGTATTTCGTTGTGAAGCTGGCTTGTCCTCTTTGCTGTGTTTGGACATTGTTTGGGGTCCAAACTGGAGGGATATAAGTCGGTATAAGTAGTGTAGAAGTAGTGAAACCCACGGAGCTCACTGAAGTTGCTGCTTACTCCGCCATGAGCAGGACATGCCCCGCATCATCTCATTCTTAGGGATACTGGTATCCATGGATATTGCGGTCCCTCAAGAAATTGTCCAAACGTTTCTTGAACAAATCTACACTCTCGGCTGAAATCACTGCTGAGGGCAGTGAGTTCCAGACCTTAACCGCTCTTACTGTAAAGAACCCTCTTTACATGATAGTCTGGAACAGTGAATATTCACTTTAAGTGTATTAAAATCCAAAACTTTCTTTGTTTAGTGTAGGTAAGGGTTGCTTAGTGGTCTATGTCACATGCATTATACCCACATGCATTCTAAACCTGTTTTAACAATTGGAATTGTTTACATGATCGTTTGGTTTTCTAACCGTGTGTATATATGTAAAATACAGATGGAGTTTGCATCATTGGAGACGCATCTATTGGAGCTGTCCAGAAACTGCTAAACAAAATAATGGTAATTGAATTACTTGGAACAGATGATTACGCCCACATACCTGTGAGATACAGTCCTAATTTAGCCATAATTTTACAGCTCAAGTATTACTAACTTGCATACAGCGGTTTCAGGCTTCTTAGCCCTTATTTTTGCACAGTATGGCTTTACTGGCTTTGTGATGTAGGGCTCACAAGTCTTCACCATAGAGTCAGTATAGCCATATCTTGCACTAATGAGGGCTAAGAAACCTGTAAAAGGCTAAGACTGAGCTGAGACTGAGCTCCTTGTTTTTGAGTGTTGTGCTGGGAGTGAGGATGTGTAAATACCTTCTGATATAAGAAGGTAATGCTGTGTCTCACAGTACTTTAGAGGTGGGCTTTTTGGTTCCTTTTGTACAACCTATTTGTGACTTTAATGATTGTACTGTTACCCACATGTCCCAAAGGGGTTGAACACTGTTATTTCAAATCCATTGTTTCTCATTTTTGGGACTCTTTAAATTCTGGCTTGTTACCAATGAATTGGTGCAGGCCAATGTGCTGCCTATATTTAAAAAGGATCAACACTTTACCAAGCATTTGCCATAGTTCCACACACATGGCTAAAGTGTAAGTTTTGGTCTATAGTCTTAGAAAATGGAGTCAGCAAATGGATAGAAAACTGGTTTAAAGACCGTATTCAGAAAGTAGTGATTAATGATTTATGCCCTGAATAGTCTAAGGTTGTTACTGATGTACCCCATGCTTTAGAATTGGAACCCTTACTTTTTAACCTATTTATAAATTAAATAGAGTTTTGGATTAAAGGCATAATTTCTGTGTTTGCAGAGTATTTTTTGTATTTGTATGGAGGGAAGTGTATTATATTATATGTGCAGGGGTGTATTTTTTAGGGCTACAGCTAACAATTACTTTTATAATCGATTTGTTGCCCGATTATTTTTTCAACTAAAGTTCTCTCTCTCTAGTTGCCAATTATTATTGATTTAGTCGATTAGTTGTTGCAGCCCTAGTATTTTTATGTGTATGGGGGGAGTGTAGTACTTTATATGTGCAGGGGTAGTTTTTTTATGTGTATGGGGGAGTGTATTATTTTATATGTGCAGGGGTAGTATTTTTTTATGTGTATTGGGAAGAAGTGTATTTTATATGTGCAGAGGTGTATTTTATGTTTATGGGGAAGTGTATTATTTTATATGTGCAGGGGTAATAATTTTTTATGCCTATGGGGGAGAAGTAGAGGTGCACCGAAATTAAAATCTCAAAACCGAAATGAAGAAACATGTCAAGCCAAAAATGTTTTTTTTTTCAAACTTCTTCATTTTTTTTAAATATTTAATTTTTTATTTGTATATAAATTTTTTAATTTTGCTTTATTAAACATTTTATTTTGTACTTTTATTTTTGGGGGCTTTGGGGAAATATTAGGGGTCTAAACAGACCCTTTATTTTTCCCTTTTTAAAATAGAAAAAGGATTGAGAACACAGAGCCCTCAATCTCTTTTTCTGCATCCCCTGTTATAAATGAACAGGAATCCTCTATACTGAGTGTTCCTGCTCATTTATAACTTGTGGAGATAGTATGTTTACCATGTCCACAATCATGAATGAACAGGAAGTGATGTAGATCACTTCCCATTCATTCACAATTGAGGACTCTCAATACTCCTCAATTATTTAAAAGCACTCAGCGATCACTAATTGCTGAGTGTTTGTACCTGCTCTCCATTCTGGATTGGCTATCACAGGAGGCGGTGCAGGAGGAGAGCTCAATCTGACAGCTGACTCCTCCCCCACACCGACGACTCCCCCCACATCCCCACTCTCCCGATCTGTCACAGGAATCTGAGTGGTGCGGGGAGGAGAGATGCCGGCCGCTCACAATGCTCTCCTCCCCTGCAACACTTGGCATCGTGTGGCAGTTTCTCTCTTCCCCACTGGGACACAGAGCATCACCCAGTGGAGTGGAGAGAAATCACAGATGCACTGCTATTTAGGGGGAAAAATGGCACTTTCTGCATTTTGCCAAAAGTGCAATTTTCAGCCGATATGTTTCAGCAGCCAAAATTTCATGCAAAGGTCTCTGGTACATATATGCAAGTTATGCTTTGCAAAAAGATCTTCTTTGGAGAGGTTTGCTTGGATGCCATCTCTTTGAAATAACAATGCTTACCTTACTAGAACTCCGTAAATGTTAGATCAGGTGTTGGCAACCCCTAAAACATTTGTACTGGCACCCATTGCTCACTAGGATGTCAATTACAAAGCCTCACTCACTCACTTCTCTGACATAACTGAAAGCCTGCTGGCAGCTGTGGAAGTCAGCATGCTGTACTGAAGGTCTAACGTTTATGCATTGAAATTGATCTGAAGTCTGAAGTTTATGCTTTGGGGATAATTTGAGGTCCGAAGTTTATACAATGGGGATGATCTGAGGCCTGACACTTATGCTTAGGGGCTTATCTGCGGTCTGAATTTTATGCTTTGCAGCTGATCTGAGGTCTGAAGTACATGCAGGGCTGCCATCAGGGGGGTATGGCCAATACTCATGTAAGGGGCCCAGGCAGCCTGGGGGGCCCTTCCGGGACCCTTACATGAGTATTGGCCGACAGTGAAAGGCGAGGAGGTGGCCAGGCCCCCGCAGCGCCGGAGGAGGCCTGGCTCTAGCAGTGCAGGGCCCCAGCATTGGTGATCCAGCAGCTTCGAGACAGGCTGGGGCTCCATAAGCACTGCTGCTCGTCTGATGTGGGACCAGACGGAAGTGACATTACTTCCAGTCCGGCAGCAGAGGAGGCCAGGTGTACAGGAACCAGGAGCAGGTAAGAGGAGCTGGCAGGGAGGGAGAGAGGGGGATGAAGCCCTGACCAGCCCACCTAAGACCCCCGCAGAGCCCACCATAGAGAGTAAGCATCACTAATGGTATATTGCGCTGTATAATGTACCATCAGGTACAGAGGAATCCAAATCCCAGCAATACATTATACACTGTATGTATCATGTATCGCTAGGATGTGTTGTATTCCTCTATAGCTGGTGGTATTCTGCATTGATTGCTGTATAATTTTACCCTTTCCATTTCACTTTATTGCACACCACACTTTTTTTTTTTTTACTTTGACCGCTCCAAGCTTGACTGTTGTGACTCACTCACTGTCCTCTTTACAGCACGGTGATACATGCCAGAGCTATATCAATGTATAATAATAGTGTGTGACTTTGGGGGGACATTAGAGTGTAAGCTCCTCTGTACAGAGACTGGTGTAAATGGCTCAGTGTTCTCTGTACAGCACTGTGGAATATGTCAGAGCTTTATAAATGTATTATTATTATTATAATACAGGATTTATATAGCGCCAACAGTTTGCGCAGCAATTTACAATATAAGGAAGACATTACAATCACAATACAATTCAAGACAAGATGGTAAGGAGGGCCCTGCCCATGAGGGCTTACAATCTAAAAGGGAGGGGAAAGTGATACATGAGGAGGTTAGCCACATAAATGTAGAATAATAACAGTGTGACGGCTCAGTGTGGCGGCAGTGCGGGGGAAGGGGGCGGCGGTGCAGGGGGGGGGCCCGGGCTAAAGTATGTATAATAATAGTGTGTGACTTTGGGGGGACATTAGAGTGTAAGCTCCTCTGTACAGAGACTGGTGTAAATGGCTCAGTGTTCTCTGTACAGCACTGTGGAATATGTCAGAGCTTTATAAATGTATTATTATTATTATAATACAGGATTTATATAGCGCCAACAGTTTGCGCAGCAATTTACAATATAAGGAAGACATTACAATCACAATACAATTCAAGACAAGATGGTAAGGAGGGCCCTGCCCATGAGGGCTTACAATCTAAAAGGGAGGGGAAAGTGATACATGAGGAGGTTAGCCACATAAATGTAGAATAATAACAGTGTGACGGCTCAGTGTGGCGGCAGTGCGGGGGAAGGGGGCGGCGGTGCAGGGGGGGGGCCCGGTCTAAAGCCATGTAAGGGGCCCCAAAATTTCTGATGGCTGCCCTGAGTACATGCATTGGGTCTGCTGTGGGGTTTATTGCCTATGCTTCCTGGCTTCATCTACTGGCCATACTGCTGTATTTTCTAATAATTACATTCTTTCTGTACAAGAATAAAACTGATTTTGTTCTATTCACACAGAACAAATGTCAGTTTCGCAGAGGGAATGGCTTTGCAAACTTTTTATAAATATACCCATAGAGTGTTTTAAAGTAAACTTTATGGTTGTGTTTAAGTAATTACTTAGCTAAACTAGAGACCTGTGTAGAAGGTGCTATAAACAATAATAGCAGCTGACTAACTTAGTTAATTAGTGTGTATACTTAATATAGATTGAGCAAATTGTGCATATTAACCACATGAAATATATGTCACATGTAAACAATAATCTACCTTTAGGCAAAATAAAGTGAAAACCAATTAGAAATTCAATTAATGTAACATAGAATGAAAACAAAAGAAGATCACAAACATAAAACATATGGACATTTAACTGTAATTGCATTACTAAAGTTGGTACCATCTCATACAGTATATAACAAAGGAGCATATGACGTCAATGGCAAAGTAATATGGTTTACGATTAGAAGGGTATGTAGTCAGGATTAGTATTGTCAAAATTAGGCTAAATTTGTAACAAGAAGGAAATTGTAGCAATGTTTAGCAAATAACTCATCATAATCAACACATGAATAAAGATACATTTTGTCAGAATAAACTGCCTTCACAGAGACTCCTGAAAGATACTTTTTTGTTAGTTTTAGGACCTGAGTTGCCCATCTCTGGGAAATATGTTATACAATAACTTAGTTTTGGGTATATTTGTAAGTAGATAAGATATGCACAATTGCATATGATGTAATCTAGTCTAATCTAACTGATAACTAGTATCTTTCTTATTTTTTACTTTTTTCTTGTGACATTTTTTGTTTACTCCTAACTTTAGATACCGAGGAGGTAATACATTTGAGATACTTTTAAACTGTTAAGTTTTGTTACTTTATGAATTCAAATTAAATAATTGTAAAAAGAAAGCTGTGCCATTGAATACACAATTTTTTTTTACTACCATCTAAACGTTTTTAGAATGTGGTTTTGAGGTGATGTATAATATTTAGCACAAATAATAAGTGGTATATTTTTTTTTTTGAAAGTCATACAATACTTCTGAAAGCTTTTATAAAGGATAGTAAGAATCAGTAAATAGCTATTTATTTGTCAATTACACTTCAGTGTCATGCTGTAATGAGGAATCTATAGAAATATGCTTTAAGGGCTAACCATAAACAGAAGGTGAATCCTAGCAGATGGGATTTGTTGACAACTATTCATAGAGCTGTGAAAAACTAAGCTGGTGGCTGTTAAAAACAGTTAATATAAATTAGAAAATAGAGAGTTATTAATAAATAATGTAATCATGAATGTATGTATGTGTTTATTTGCTTCTATACCTATTGGCCTGAATTACTAAAGTGTGAATTGAGATTAAGGGGGTCTATTTATAAAATGTTCACAGTGCAAATATATCTGCAGAGATTCACAGTGCCTTATGACCTCTAGATGGAGCCGAGGAGCATATGAACTTTCTTCACTATCTAGTGACCATAATGTGCTGCAAATCTCATTCGCAGAGATGTTCAGCCTGGAACATTTATAAAAAGATCCTAAGTGAAGTAAAGTGAATACAAACATCCAATAAAATGCAGGGGCATTTTAAAAAGAACAACAAAAATGTCCAGCACTGAATTTGTAACTAAAGACTGGTTTACTTATAGGGACCTAATGTACAAAGCATTTCTGACTATTTAAAAAAAACTATAGTATGTTTACAGTTATACATTTTACAGTAAGTGTACATGCAGTGAGTTTACATTTTGAATAACCACTGCAACAGTAAACCAAAACACTTTTTCATATGACTTTGAAATCTTTACATGATTGCTGTAGTATATATTGCTGTAGTCTATATACAGATTTTCAGATTCTTCCCCTTATAACTATCTGTATATCATTGATGATAACTACAAATATAAAGTCAATTAGCCACTTAGTCTATTTTCAACCAGTGTGAACAAGCCAAAATTATTTAAAGAAGAACCATACAGATTCATCAATAGCATTATCACTTTACATAAGCAGAGGCTGCTCACCGGATATATATTTAAACAAATGCTAAAAAGAAATATATTTCTTGTAAAAGTTTGACACACATTGACAATGTTAATTACACCACATTTATAACACACACACACATATATACAGTATATATTGTGGCAGTGCGTGGCAATGCCACTGTGTAATCTCCATTCCTGTGTCCAGATTTTGAGTGTCCAGCACATGCTGATGGCACAGGTGTGCACAGCCTTTAAAATAAAGGTGTTGGGATGAGTTCAAGGCTCCACCGGGGAGACAGGAAAACTCCACCCGGGAGTCAGAGTGGAGTCCCATGCAGCAGGGTTCTGCAGGTTGGAAAAGCCAAGTGTGTAGTTTAGTATGAGACTGAGACTGTCTGGAGGAACAGACAGTGGCCTGAGGTCTAAAAGGCCAGAGCAACGATGCTGCAAATGCAAAGCCAGGAGGCTGGATGGGCATGTGTTGCCAAGATATGCTAAAGAACCCCTGCGAGGGTAATTGTTCTTGTTTGCAAACTGTCATTTAATAAAAGTGGGCAAGGAAGCCCTGAAATGAAGATTTATGCCAGTGGATGTGTCCTTAATGCACTACTGTTTGGAGCGAATTCTCACTATATCTATATAAATAAATATATATATGTATCCTTACATTTACGACAGAGTAACTTTAGGCCATCTGTCTGAAAGCCTCATTATAGATTGTCTTTTAGCTACAGCCTACTCTCTTGGGAGGAAAACCATTACAGCATATATTTGCAAGCATATTTGCCTAAGTAGGCACCATTCTTATTTGAGTATTGATTTCAGTTCCTTCACTGCTACCTAATTTAGGTGCTACTTTTGTTTACAACATAATAGAAAATAGAAACAATTTAGTGTGCAAGTGGAGGAAATACATTTTAAATTACTAGAGATATAATTCAAATGATTGCAAGAAACAAACCTCTGGCAGTATAAAACACAAAGTGCAGCACAATACAATTTATCATTAGTACAACATTATGCTACATGTAAAATAAAAGAAAAACATATTTATTAATAATATAACCATTTGATTTAATTACCTACTACTGGGAACATTGGGCAACAATTTCCTCAGCAAATACTGGGTCTTATGGCACTAAAATCCTAGTTATGTGCCAAACAGTTCTCTCTTTCTGAGCATGTGCTTGGAAACATATATTGCAGAGCATGATAATTTGCTAATAAATTGTTTCAGGTGATAGATTTGATAGTGTTTTATTGCATTCACTGATCATAGCTGTTCAGACTAAAGGTGACCATACACCTTACGATTATCGTACGATAATCGTATGCGATCGACTTTTCATACGACAATCATATCGTGTGAATGTAGTGCCCGACCGATAGTACTGTACAATCATACGACTTTTGACGGTCAAGCATGTTTGAAAACTTTGGTCGATCGTACGATGTTTGCATGGTTGGTGGCGTTTCCGTCCGTCAATAGTCGTACGATTAACACTGCGCATGCGCAAACTAAAATAATTGCGGTCAATTACCGCAAGTTGTCCAGGTGTTTTTTTAACTACCACTGATTGAAACTAAATCAGGGCAGGATGGGGGCGTCGTACGAAAATCGTACGATGGTTCGCTCATCGGAGGAAAAGTTTTGTCCGATAATCGTAAACTGTATGGGCACCTTAAAGCTGGCCATACACCTTACAATTATCTGAAGATTTTCTGTGGTCAACTGGAAAAGGTGCAACAGATTCCTCCATCTACACTTAACAGTGTGGATGGAGGAATCTCCACCTGGGCCAATCTGTTGCACTTTTTCCATCTGACCACAGAAAATCGGCAGATAATTGTAAGGTGTATGGGCTCCTTAAAAATTGGCAAACATCAATATGTGCTGTTGAGACATTATTAAAACTCTCTTCAGGCCAGTGCTAGAAATGCACTAAACATTCATGCACAAAGAACTGTCAGTACAATGGGCATGAGTACAGGAGTAATTTCCTTTATAATTCATGACAGTGATGTTTTTTCATGCCAGCACTGATATTACAGTTAAAGAAGTGTGAATTCAGGATATCAAATCTTGATGATGTAGAGTGCATGCTTCCTGTCATAGGTCTGCTGTTACTCTACCAATTCTGTTCCTAAGTGTTGCTTCAGAGTTCTAGATTGAGATAAATGATTCACTCATCTCCATTCTAAAGCAGTGACTTAGTAAATTATATGAGAATGATATGAGGAGCTTAAACCTTCAAAATGGGATCAGCAGTGGCAGCTATCATATACTGTATATGTATTATTTTAGAGGCTTAGTCAGTAAATCAGAACAATCAGGATGTGTAAAGTGCAGTTACTGTTAGCAAGGTAAACTGAAACATCAAAGGTTTCTTTTACTATATAGATGAGCAAAGCTTAAATTTTGTTTTGCCAGCAATGTCCTAAAATGACTGTGTGTGTACAATGAAATTGTAAAAAGTAAATAATATCATTGATGCCAGAATTTACTTTAGAAACAGACACTTTCCAGAGTGTTGATCTCCTGGTCCCTCTCTTAACTCAGAGGTTGCTTCTGATGTTACTCATATAACCACAGGATACAATAATGATGTAGGGTTGGTAGAAGGTACCATTGAGTACAGCAGGGGACCAGGAATCCAACACTACCAAAAGTGTGACATTCTGAAAAGTCTTTGGGCAATATTCAATTCATTAGTATGGACAGTGAGAAAGGTGAGTATTTGCTTTCTGCTTTTCCACAATTATTATAATTTTATTTTAGTGACAGAGTCATTTTTAGGTTTTTTTTAAACTTCCACTAGCAATGGATAAACAAATAAGATGTGTAAATGCCATTTATAGAAGAACAATAGGAACAGGGAGGTACAAAATATGTTTCCTTTAGGACACCAGAAATATGGAAGATATTTAAGCAAATAGATCTGTGTATTCTTTATAGCACTGCATAAAAATTCATATTGTTTTAGTTTTGGTTTAACTGGAAAACTGTCTTGGAGGTGTTATAAATTGTGATTTTTAATGTTTATGACATACAATAGTAATAAGCCCCCTTTGCAAGTTGGCTATAAAGTATACAGTTCCTGGGTAACAGAGCATATAGGGGTCTATTCACGAAGCTGCCGAGGGCAGCCGAGTGAATGACCGATCTGAAGTGGAGTGAGCCGAACACTGTTCGGCTATTCACTTCAGGCTGGTACGGCTAATTTCAGCCATACATCGGCTGAAATCAGCCGTACATCGGCTTGCTTCGTGTGGCTTCGGGTCGGCCGAACATGCTCAGCATGTTCGGCTGACCCGAAGTGCAGAAGGAGTTCGACTCAGCCGATCCAACACCTGGATCGGCTGAGCCGAACCTCCGGCAGGCTACTCACTGCTGTTCGGGCTATTCTTAAAGATCCCGAACAGCAGTGAGTGAATAGCCGAATGCCGCCGAGCGGCATTCGGCTCGGCTGTTCTTCTTGGTCCCTCAAAGCAGAACAGAAAAATAGTTGCTTTTCAATGGGAATTTTTTTTCTTTTTTTTTTCTATTCTGACATTGCGTGTCAGAATAAAGTAAAAAAGACACAGCGCTGTTTCTCTCCTTGGCAGCCGGGAGCAGGAGACTCCCGGGCCGCCAGGGAGAGTTAGCTGTTTGGAGATCAGTGTCCCTGGAACGCACAGCATTGCAGTACCGGGCATTCGGGTGCAGGCTATCGGACTGTGGGCTGGAGGTGCGTTTGGGGTGTCATTCAAATTAATGGCAACACAAAACACCTTCCACCCCTAGAATGTACTGTAGGTGCGGTTGTGTGCTACAGTACATTAATCGCATTGGGACTGTGCGATTAGCACACTGCACCAGTATGAATGGACCCTCAAAAACACTGACATACATACAAAACCACAGACACATTCTCACACACACATACACACTTCACAAATAATATTTTTTAAGATCCACCCAGTCTCCCTACCTTATGAGAACTGGAGTAGAGGCTCAGCTTGGGGTCCAGTGCGGGCTGCTGTGATGTGATGGAGCTCCATCCATATGTGCATTGTTTCTACAGCTCCCTTGCACACCCTGTAGAGGTGCCGGAGCCATAATGTGACCTCAGTCCAGACCAGGCACCTCTACAGGACACATGTGGGAGCCGTAAGCAATGGACATCTGGATGGAGCTCCTTTTTGGCCATACTTCCAGCCCACCCCACCTCAAGCTGACACGCAGGGCCTGGCAGCATATTTTGAATGGCTGGTCGGCGCAAGAACTGACGCTGCTGCAGGGGGGTGGGGCAGAGGAGCCTCTCACCTAGAAAAGTGGAAGGCATGATGTGGCAACCCACTGAACATGGGGACGCGACCCACTTTTGGGTCACGACCCACCAGTTGAGAAACAAGACATTAGTGCATGCCAAGTCACCACTGCATCCTCAAGCGCTTAACAGGAGCCTGTCAGAGGTGGCTTAGTTGTTTTGTATCTTCACCATGTTTATACATAGGATCTTCCCATAAGAGTAATTTATAGATTTAAGAAGAGAATATAGCATAACTGTGGCACAGACCAACAACACTGTGGGGTCTATTCACGAAGCTGCCGAAGGATCTGGCCGTAGCCTTGGCCGATCCTTCGGCTAGCTTCGGCCCCAGGACCCCTTCGGTTCAGTAGAACCGAAGGGGTGCTGTACGGGCTATTCACAGAAGCCCACTAACAGCAGTGAGTAGCCTATCGGGGGTTCGGCTCAGCCTATCCAAATGTTGGATCGGCTGAGTCGAACTCCTTCTGCACTTCGGGTCAGCCGAACATGCTGAGCATGTTCGGCCGACCCGAAGCCACACGAAGCAAGCCGATGTTCGGCTGATTTCAGCCGATGTACAGCTGAAATGAGCCGTACCAGCCTGAAGTGAATAGCCGAACAGTGTTCGGCTCACTTCACTTCAGATCGGTCATTCACTCGGCTGCCCTCGGCAGCTTCGTGAATAGACCCCTGTGTGTGTGTGTGTGGCACAGGACTTGGAGGACCACTTTAAAGCATACATATAGGGGCTAAATGGGGAATATTGTTCTTAAGTCTGCAGGGAGAAACAATCCATAATTCAATATTTACTTAATAAAATATCACTTGTGTCAACCTTGGTGTCTTTAATTGGTTGCTGTAGGTGTATAAAAGCATACAAAAGCACCATCATTACACTATTACAGCACTGAAAGCATCACACATATAAAAAATAATAGCATTGTTTTAATTTCCCCCTAAGAATTACCAAAACATATAACCTATAGATATTGTTTTTTCTTCTGCAGCTCCTCTACTGCACATGAGACTCAGTGGACACAGCAACATACAGCCAACATGATGCCTGGAGCTTCCTTTCCTGCACACTCAGATGATATTCAGCTATCCCAGGTGAGATATGACCAGCTGTCCCCCTCTCCCCAGGGATCTGATCATCCTCCCCTCCACTCGCAGGAATTCCCAGTCTTCCCTCAGCTCTATAGAGAGGGAAGCTTCCCATTTAGTCTATGTTCACCCCATGTCTGGACCAGATATGGAGCAGATCTGCAAACGCAGTGCAATGCATTTTTTACGTGTTTTTTTAGCTTAAAATTGGCTTTCAGGTGCAGCCCAGTGTGTTCCCGTGCAATTACATGCGTTTGTATGCATTTTTGATGCATTCAATGCATTCCATTGCATTCCAGGCCAGAAGAATACTAATACTGAGCTAAAAGACCAGATGAATGGTCATGCAGTAGCACTCAACCAACGTACCACACTGATACATTAGCTGATTTATTAGAAAGATTAAACCTAAACACTTGGTCTATGCACTTGGTCTCTGCAGCCTTGGCCATCTTTAATCAAATGCTACAGAAACTAAAGGATCACTTGATTGAAATAGAAAGGTGTTAACATACTCTAGGTCCGAAAAGCCTCAAGCCTGCCTACCCCGGGGACTCTATTTTGTCACATTCAGTTTTAATGACTACTGCCAAATGTTTCCAGGCATAACCTGACCATGCGCAAAGATCACAAACCATTGTTAGAGGATTCACAATCCAAGGACATCAATTATAGGTGGGGGTATCACTTCCAACTTCAACCTCACAATGGCAGTTTAGAGATTTGGGGGACCTAACAAACTTCCTTGGTAAATATCAGTTGCCATATGTGGCCCTCCTGGATTTGCCTCGGAAACCAATGGTCCCAGGTTTCACCCCTTGACCAGATTGCCAGACATGCTAGGGCAAAAAATGTGACCATCCCACAACACACCTGACTCCTCCCACTAAAGCTTTGACAACTTTGAAAGTTATTCTGAAAATCTGCTAGTATGTGTCTACGTTACTAACATACAAATGTCTTTAATTTACAGCTGAGCAGTTATGCTGTGCTTATCTGTGCCCTTGTTTGTGGTTGGACCATTATAGCAATACCTAAGCAGGAATTCTACACTACCCAGAAAACTTAATTACTTGCCAACATCACTTGAGCTGTGACCTTTTCATTAGGTTGCTTTATGGTAAGCTCCAGTTCTTGCATATTAATGGACCTAAACCTGAGTTGCAAAAGGAAATGTGTCTACTTAACAGGAGATTCCATTCTGTTTGAATTTTTTCTAAAATCTTTGATTACGACTATTAGTCTTATAAAGCAATTTTTACTGAGTTTACTCATTTGACTTTTTTTTATGTTGTTACATATACAGGTGAAACTCGAATAATTAGAATATCGTGCAAAAGTAATTGCAGTAAGTGCTGCAAAAGGGGCCCAAACCAAGTACTGAGTACATATGCATGCTTGTACTTTTCAGAGGTCCGATATTGTTCTATGTACAATCCTTGTTTTATTGATTGCATGTAATAATCTACTTTTTTGAGGTTGTGGATTTGGGGTTCTTGGGGTTTTCATGAGCTGTAAGCCATAATCATCACAATTATGACAAATGACGGCTTGAATTATCTTGCTTTGCATGTAATGAGTCTATCTCATATATTAGTTTCACCTTTTAAGTTGCATTAGTGAAATAAATGAACTTTGCACGATATTCTAATTATTCGAGTTTCACCTGTAAGTGCAGGGGCCACTACTAGTGGTTTTCATGACCCCCACTTAGGGCCTTCAGTGATATCTGTTTTAATGCATTGTTTATTGCTTTTACATTCATTCAATTATTGTAATTTACACTACGGGGGTGATTTACTAACCTAAACACACGCACGCACTACGTGCGTGTGATTTTTACACAGCAAAACATATTTATCAACCAAAAAGTCTCTAAAAGCATATTTCCACTAATGCTATATATGGAGAAATCATGCACATGATGCATATATAATGCTGCTTCACAGTTTAGACAAAAATGGTTAGCTCATGCATTTACATTCCTGCATTCATCAATGCAAGCAACACAATGTAGAGCTATTTTACACAACATCACCTTGCAATTCATGCAGGGCTTTGCACAACACACCTGCTGGGTGTGTACAATCTACAAAGGTGTCTAGATTCCACCAATAGATCATGCTGGGAGGGAACACACTACAGAGGTGTATACTTGTTCGTGGCGTGTTTATAAGGTTAGTAAATCAACCCCTACATGTCACCTGTTCCTTTCTCCGCTAGATGAAGCTAACTGTACTAGTGTTGTGCCTTACTGTTATGCATTTATCTCCTTCGGCCCCCTTTATGTCCCTCCTCTTTCTCCCCCTTGTTCTATACCTTGCCACTTGAGGAGACGTATTTTTCAGAAGCTGGTGTCATCTATAGATACACTGTGCGGGATCAATTCCATTGGGTCATTATGTTACTCTGACATGCAGGCTGGGAAAAGGTTCCACATGTGGGAGATGCCCTGGAATGCTGTTTTTTTTATCCCCTGTGGGAGCACTGCTGGAGAAGGCAGATGATCATGCTCCACAGATTATCATGTCTGTGATTCTGAGCCAACAAAGGAAAACATGAGGTTTTGTGGCCATGGACCTGTGTTTCTTTTGCAGGCCATGGTGATGTCACTGGCGGGATATGGCAGTGTCAGCAGGAATTTTAAACACTGTCCCTAGGTATTGTTAATGAGATCCAGCAGAGCTCTGGAGCTGTTCATTCATTCAGCAGCAAAAGAGGATTGCGGTTTTCTAGCTTTTATGTAGTTCATTTGGTCAACCACAACTACTTTGGGCAGAAATGTTAGCATATTTAAAGCTAATAAGCTGGTTATGAACATGATAGGCCCTCATAAATGTGAGGCTGTCAGGAAGTATTCTATAAACAATAATCAATATTAAATCAGACTAAGAGATACAGCACATGCTCAATATTTCTCCAAAAACAGATGACTCAATAAGACATGACAGACCTGCATAAGTTGGAACTGCCAGGAAATACATAGTGGCAATTTTATAACTCTCTGTAAATTGTTCCACAATTAAAAATTGATGTGGCAGTAAAAGTGCTTGCTATCAGTTTATTAACACTGTTGTAAAGTCACAATAATGATGACAGTAACCCAGTATTAGCTACTTGTGAGTGAATCATTCACAATATAATCGGCTTCCAATTAGAGCCTGTCATGAGGTAAATGGTATCTATAAAATGTATGCCAATAGTTTATAAAAAAAGAAAATCCTCACATGGTAGATACTGTACATCAGCCCATCTGAGGCTGTAAACAGATTACAAAGGAAAAGAAGAAAGCGAGGCCTCCACATGCAGGAAATTTATTGCTGACTTTTCTATTTTATTCTCAACAGAACACAGATAGCTAACATACCCGACTCATGTTCTTCCTCTTCCCTACCTGTTTTTGGCTAGCGATACACTTTAAATAGATCCTGCAACCAATTAAAATTGAAGGTAAAAGTACAGAAAAATCAAGTAACTTCAGGGGGAAAAAAAAACTCCCCTTACAATGGGGCTGCCCCTCTAACTGCAAAGGTTAAATACTCATTTAGGTCAAGGGTATCAGGAAAAGCAGTTTTACTTATTTGATCCCCACTCCACTGGCAGTTGTTTTTCACCTCCGAAAAAAAACCCCTAGAGACTTCATGATAACATCATATTCCCACCTGAATAACTGTCACAATTATTAAAATGCACTGCAGATTAAGCTCCTACAGCAGTGGTGGCAAACCTTGGCACTCCAGCTGTTTTGGAAGTACAAGTCCCATGAGGCATTGCAAGGCTCTGACAGCCACAGACATAACTCCCAGAGGCAGATGCATGTTGCGAGTTGTAATTTTGGAACAGCTGGAGTGCCAAGGTTCGCCACCACTGTCCTATAGCATTCTTAATTGTCACTTTACGCATCTCTACCTTAGATGGTGAGTCTAAATCATTGACCTCTGCTGATGATGCCAATCGCTATGTTCATTCCATAAATTACTAATCTTCACCCTCTTCCACAGAAAAAGAAGGCTTTAAACCACTATTCCTGGAATTGATCAGCTCTCTTAGATCTTACCTAATCTGTGTTTTTCATCGATACCTGGCATTTTCAATTGGAACCGAGCCCATTTCATACGAACGTGTATAAGCTGTTATTGGGAGTTATGGCTCCCCAAACTTTCGTATTACTACCTTTGATATTTTGCCACACCCGCCTCAGGGAAAAAAGGAAGTAGTTTACTAATGGTGATGTTTTTTCCACTCTCTGTTTCTATCACAGTGATGTCTAGATTTTTTCTATGCTACTCTCCAGCATCTCTCCACCCCGGCAGGGAGCTTGGTCATGGGGTGCTCCCACACACTTGAATTGCACTGCAACAACTACCACACTTCTTTCACATTGAGATGGAACTCACTCTCTAAGGCATATATGGAGCTCTGGGACATTTGTGTATGCCCATCCGCTCCAAGGTTTTCCTTTTACCCTATCTGAATCAATATTCCACCACTATACAGTATATAGGATCCACCTTGAAAGTAATAACGTGGAACCTGAAAGGACTCCGATCCCCAAATAAATGTAACCAGATACTTTTTCATCTCAACTCAATACGGATATAGCCCTTTATTAGGAAACTCATATTCTAGAATCTGATATTGCCCGTTTACAATGCTCCTGGGTTGGGGCTCCTGCGAAGAGGCTCCTATTGGGGCTCCTGCGAAGGATAGCTCTGTTGGTGTTATTACTCTCATTCGTAAATCCCTGCCTTGTTCTTTGCTGTCTCATATATCTGATCAATGCTGGTCTTGCACTACCTTTCAAATAGGCTCTAAAACCATGAATATTTGTAATATCTATGGCCTCAACAATGACAACAAATCCCTCTAGGACTCTCTGCTATCTTTATTAAACCAACCCTCAACTTCCAAATACCGAATAGTCAGAGGGAACTTCAATGCCGTGCCTTCCCCCCTGGAAGATAGATCTGGCTCGTCATGAATCACCTCCTCCACCCCATCTTCATCCTCATCTAGTAAAGATAAGATCTTCAGTTCTTTCATCTGCAGCAGTGGCCTATAGGACACTTGGAGACACTTAGGCCTGGTTCACACCTAGGCGTATTGCATATGCGCGGTTGTGGTGCGTTTTTTTACCGCGATTCGCGGTAAAAAAATTGTGCGACAAACGTGCGTTTCTGAGGGCTACTTGGCTGTATCCCAATGGAAACGCGCAACAAAAACGGCCCAAAGTAGTACATGTACCTTTTCAGGCGTGGGCCGTTTTGTAGCACATTAGGGATGGGCTAAAATACGCCAAGGTGTGAACCAGACCCATTGAATACAATGGGATTTAGATGTTTGAGCATGTTGTAGAGCGTTCGTCGAGCGTAGAACGCGCTACAAAACGTTCAGGTGTGAACGAGGGCTTGCATCCATTGGGACTTTACCCACTTCTTGCACACCCAGGGAGTGATGTCACGTATCGATTTTCTTCTCACTTCCCCTAATCTACTTTCAAAAGTTACATTCTGCTGCCATCAAAACCATGGTTATATCGGACCATTCTCCAGTATCCCTCCTTCTTCAAAAATTGGACATTGCTTCCCTGACCATGACATGGTGCTTCCATTCAAATCTTCTTCATGATGACACTTTTCAACAATTTTATATTGGGAAAACGCTAATGCAGCCTTATGCGGTTGAATCCTGGCTTATTCTACTTGACGTAAAAAATGAATCCTACAAAAATATACTAATGCGTGCAAAACAGCCCGATTGGCCTACACGGCCTATACAATTCTTCCTTCTAATGATAACAGACAGCATTTACTCCAGTAAATATATAGGATGATTTTCGATCTGGGTCTGAATAGTAGGTGCCACACCCCTAGAATTTGAAATCAACAAGGACAGAAAGTGGGGTTTTGAGAGCACCAAAGGAACTTACTCCACAAAGAAATTCATATAAAAGAATAAGTTTTAATTATATTCATTTAAAACAAGAGCTAGATATACAGTCCAAATTGAAATCAGCTAATTAGATAGCTCCCTGTGTGCTCTCTCCGTATGTACCCTTCCTACAGCGTGATTATAACATAACAAAATAAGTGCATAATTTAGGAAACAAACTGATATTACAGACGGTCGAGGATAAGGGATAACAATTCATTAAATGCTTAAATGCTGTATGAAGTTTGTGGAGGTTCATAAATGGAGGAGCTGATACGACGTTTCATGCACCCAGGCGCTTCTTCAGGTACAGGAGGTATCTGTGTGATTTGTAAAATATGAAAAGCATAATGAACGTTCTTAATTCTCCTTAGAGTGAAAATATAATACATAGTCAAATAAAATGTTGCCTACCAATTTATGTGCTCTGATGTATATATGTGTCTGGGCCGGTCTAGTCGAGCTACGCCCCTGTGTAGTCCCCCCTAAAAATAGGAGGGGTACTATGTCGGTCAAATCTCAATGTTGAGTTTTAGGGGTAAGAGAAAAGAAGGAAAAAACAACCTAGTCCCCCCTCTTCTTTTTTCCTCTTCTAGGTTGTTTTTTCCTTCTTTTCTCTTACCCCTAAAACTCAACATTGAGATTTGACCGACATAGTACCCCTCCTATTTTTAGGGGGGACTACACAGGGGCGTAGCTCGACTAGACCCGCCCAGACACATATATACATCAGAGCACATAAATTGGTAGGCAACATTTTATTTGACTATGTATTATATTTTCACTCTAAGGAGAATTAAGAACGTTCATTATGCTTTTCATATTTTACAAATCACACAGATACCTCCTGTACCTGAAGAAGTGCCTGGGTGCGCGAAACGTCGTATCAGCTCCTCCATTTATGAACCTCCACAAACTTCATACAGCATTTAAGCATTTAATGAATTGTTATCCCTTATCCTCGACCGTCTGTAATATCAGTTTGTTTCCTAAATTATGCACTTATTTTGTTATGTTATAATCACGCTGTAGGAAGGGTACATACGGAGAGAGCACACAGGGAGCTATCTAATTAGCTGATTTCAATTTGGACTGTATATCTAGCTCTTGTTTTAAATGAATATAATTAAAACTTATTCTTTTATATGAATTTCTTTGTGGAGTAAGTTCCTTTGGTGCTCTCAAAACCCCACTTTCTGTCCTTGTTGATAGCATTTACTCCAGGCCAAACAAAATTTAAACCATTGGCTGCAGCAATATGAACTGCAAATATGCTTTTTTAAAGACGTAGGGGAAGCTTGGGTAAGATGGGTACCCTTTTGGCCAAAAACATCTCATGCTCAAATGTGTAGACAGTTTATATGAATGAGTTGGTGATATGTCATAAAATAAAGGCGTGTGTTCATGTGTGTCTTTTTCACTTAATCATTAACAAATGTGATCTAACATAATGTTAAGGGGGAACCCCACCCCCCAAAATAAGGGGGGGAACGTGGGGCTCCCCTTAACAGTCCTACCAGACCCCTGATCTGAGCACTGGCCCGGAAGGGCAGGAAAGGGAGGGGACAATCGAGCGCCCCCCCCCCCTCCCTGCACCTTACCAGGCCACGTGCCCTCGGCATTGGGAGGGTGTCCCCGTGCCGATGGGGACAAGGGCCTCTTCCTCACAACCCTGACCCGGTGGTTGTGGGGGTCTGCGGGCAAGGAAGCTTATTTCCAT